>NC_087201.1:69525137-69547957 GCF_015104395.2 Macrobrachium nipponense
ATAATTCATAATTTTTATTAAATTGCGAAACAAAAGTACGTAATACATAATAGAAGGAAGTTTGTTTGTGTTTCTATTTAAAAAGGGTATATTATATATATATATATATATATATATATATATATATATATGTATATATTATATATATATATATATATATTATATCTATATATATATATATATATATATAAGGTGTGTGTGTGTGTGTGTATGTGTGTGTGCATATATATATATAAATAATATATATATATCTATTATATATATATATAATATATATATATGTATTATATATATATATATATATGTGTGTATATATATAATTACGTATATGTGTATATATATATAATATATATATATATATATATATGTATATATATGTACACACACACACACACACACACATATATATATATATATATATAATATATATATATATATATATATATATATATGATATATATATTATATATATATCTTCCCGTAAGGGGGTAGTGCCTTCAGTGAACCTTCATCCGGCCAAATGTAAACATTAACTTAAGGGCTCCTAGCTCCAACTACTTTCATTCCTTTTTACTGTACGTCCGTTCATAATCTCTTTCTTCCATCTTACTGTCCACCCTTTCCAAGAACAAATTGTTTCATAGTGCAACTGCTTTTGAGGTTTTCCCTACCCTGTAAACACCTTTCAGAACCACTTACTGTCAATTTCCGTTTCAGTGCTGATTTGGCCTTAGTTACCCCAGTGCTTGGTATAATGCCATTTATATATATATATATATATATATATATATATATATATATATATATATATATATATATTATATATACAAGGCAATTTCTATCTGTTTATCTGTCTATTTTGTTTGTTCGTTCGCTGTGAACGCCCACACTATCAAAGCTAGGCCTACCACATATTTACTATAGACTCCACTTCCCACCCCCCACCCCCCCCCCCCCCCCCCCCCCCCGCCCCGGAAGGTTTTAGTCAAAATTCGAAATTCGAGGGCCGTTTCTAAGGGGGTCATAACGCCTCTTTTTCATACCCCCTAATGTTTTACAACTTTCGGAGTTGACGTCTGTGTAGAAGTGTTTCTTTAGGTACAAACAGGCTCCCCACAATATGGAGGCAATAATGCACCCTCAGTAGTAAGGTAGGTAACCCCCTGGGATTGCGGTCTGAGGGTTTTAGGTCTTAAAGGGTCAAGACTGGCCTACTGCTTTTCAGACTGGGTACTATGAGATGACATAAATGACTACAAACGCATTTAACATCAATATCAGAGTTTAACTATAGGCTGAGTTTTATCAAGGGGCGTTTAAGGGGGTAAATCTTTCGCGAGCAACCTGTTGCAACATGCATGCGCCTTGCCGTCGGGCCGGCGGCATTGACCCAGAACCTGAGCCGTTTTCGTTCAGTGAAGCCTAGTAGCATCTTGCCCGGGGAAAAAAAACGTTTACGGTCCAGGTTCATTTAGAAGAAGGTGAACGTAGCGGCAGTTCTTAACTAAAAAAACCTTCCAAAGGGAACCGTGGGGGTACAGTTTGGGTTTACAGGTTTGGTTAGTATATATATTATATAATATCATATATTATTATTATATATATTATAGAATATTATATTTATATAATAATAATGTTATAGATATTCAGTCTATATTATATGTATATGTATGGTATATGTATATGTGGTGTGTGTGTGTTGTGTGCGTGTTGGTGTGCTGGTTGTATGTTGTTGGTGACCTAGGAGGCAAAGGCGTTCTAGCGAGAACTGGATTAAAGATGTGACGGAGACAGAGGACAGAGGGCAGAGAGAGGAAAGGAAAATATTCCATCCTTATTCTCTCTGAGCGCGGTTTTTTTTTTACAAGTTCAACTATTTCTCTTAAAGGGTTTCTTTTGCGTACCTTCGCCGGAGGAGGTGTAGGATTGAAAGGGGACTAGGAATGAAGGGGATGGATAAAATATGAAGGACTCCTAAGGGGAGGGAAAGGTGAGGAAATAGAAGGGGGGAAAGGGGGAGAGAGGGAAGGGAGGAAAGACAATTAAGGACGGGTAATGTACATTTTAATTATAAAAAGGTCTAAATATAAATTTAACCAAGCTATAATATTTAGGAAACTAATAGCTAGGAGGGGAAAGAAAATGTCCCAATGGTTTCGAAGACATAGGAAACAACCTTACATTGCGGGTCAGGGCCCAAAAAAAGCTTAGCAATAAATCCATTAAGGTGATCGAAATAAAAAAGGAATTAAGCGATGATTTAGGATTTGGTTGGTGGGCGGTTTTTGCTTAGAGGATGGAGAGGAATGAGAGAGGAGTGAGGGGGAGGGAGGGGGCGGATGAGGAGAGAAGCGAGGGAGAGGGGAGAGGGGGATGAGAGGGAGGTGGGAGGGGGGTGGGGGGCTGTGGGGGGGGGGTGGGTGAAGAGGAGGAAAACGGGTGCTTGGAGGGCAAAATGCGTCTGATGGATTTTAGGAGGATGTAAAGATGTGGAGGAAAGAGGAGAGAGAGAGGAGGAGAGACTAGAGACAGATGATAGAGCAGAGAGATAGTTACATAGTTACAAGGTAGGTTACAAGGAGAAGGACGTTAGGGAGGAGGATCCTCAATTCAAAGACCCTCATTAATAGTCCATCCGAAGAGACATCTTTGTGCCCATTCACTATTCTTTGGGCAACAGGTTGGTTTTACCTAATTCATTCACAGTGTATGTCCCCTAATGAATTTTGGATTTTGTTTTCACTAGTCCATCCTTTTCCTTTTTTAAAACTATTCCACCCACTTGTTGACTGTGGGTTACTTAACAACTTCTGGTTCGGTGGCAGGTTCAAGTGATTTTATTTTTCCCTTACCATTTAGCGTCATTATTTCATTGGTATTTAAAGAAGCCGTCTTCCCACAAAATGAGATGTTGCTTGTTATCTTTTCAGTTCTAGCTTCCATCCATTATTTCTTGTCTGGTTTTCGCTTAATGTGAAGAGGTTACTGTCTATTTTGTTATTCCCTTCAGTATTTTGAATGTTTCTATTAGTCGTGTTTCTAAGCCGTGCATGTTCAGGTTCTCTAGTCGTCTTTGATAACCTATTTACCTGATGGATGGAATTATTTTTGTCTCTCTTGCTTGTATCCTTTCTACTCTATTTATGTCCTTTCTTAGTCATAGTGACCAAAACTGTTCTGTATATTCAAGATTAGGTCTAGCTATTGATGCGTAGAACTGCAGCACCGTTTCCTTGTTACTGTATTTGAACTGCCTCTTTATGTGCCTTCTTTTCAGCTTTTATGCACTGTTCTGTGGTTTTGAAGTCCTTGGTAATAATAACTCCAGTGTCCTTTTCTTGTTCTACACTATTTATGTCATTCCCATGCAGCGTGTAGTTGGCATGATTGTTGTTTGTTCTTATTAGTAACCCTTTACACTTTTCCAAGATAAAAGTGGGCCTGCTTCGGTTACGCCTAGTTTGGGGTCATCTGCAAATTTGGTTATCCTGCTAGTTAAGCCTACATCAATGTCATTAATGTAAATAAAAAACAAGAGGCCCAAGGACAGGACTCTGAGGAACTCCGTTTGTCACATCTGCCCATTCTGATTCTTCAGCGTTTACCAAGACTGACTGTTTTCTATTAGTTAGCCTGCCTTCGATCCAGTCTGCTATTTCTCCTACAATAATTTGTAAAATTCTAACTTTGTCATTAGTTTCTTGTGTGGAACTTTGTCAAAGGCCTTTTGGAAATCTGTTTTGTCTGAAGCAGTGTTGACTATTTAACAACACAAGAGCGTCTTTGGAGGCAAATTCATTCCAGAGAAATGGATAAAGAGAGAGAGAGAGAGAGAGTGTCACTGAATAATGATGTATTTCGAAATAAACTTTGTTTTTGGACATACGTTTGGTGACTAAAAATTATAAGGAGAAACTAGACCAAGATCTTTCCTTATAGGTAATTTTTTCTATTGAACTGAGTATGACTGAAGATCATATTCACGGTTATAGAGGAAAGACAAGATGAAAGTTTTAATAGTGTATTGTACTTTGGCTGTGATATTTATCAAAAAAAAATGAGAATGCTACAATAGAAAGCCAGATTAAATATACGAAAGAGGATGGGGAATAGATTACAATTTGAGCACAGAATAGGTCATGGGTGTATACCAATTAAAAAAATTAATAGGAGGAAAAGTTTTTTTATATAGGTTAAATCGAAAGGGAAAACTAAATGAAACATATTGAAACCATTTCATGGAAGCTTAAAAATTAAGGCAATATATGAACAGCACTTATAAATGTTTTGTCCTTATGTATTTAATGCATATTGGTATAAAAATGGGAATTTCTAGAATATGCTCTCACTTTCTTCATTGGCCTTGAATTTACAGTTTTCAGCACTGCACATATTTTATTTTCACTCCCATAAACTTGTTGACTATTTCTAAGTATTCCCAAGAATATTACGCGCAACAGATACTGTCCTCTATCGGTTCCAAAAGCACTATATAGTGTGCGTAACATCCCAGGAAAATTTATATGCCAGTCTCACACACACACTTTTGGGACACTTCTCTGGCCTAAAAGCACATAACCCACAGCAGTTCCGAAACGCGCCGTTTTATGGCAAATGAAACTTTCCCGCCACAGTTTCGGAACGTTAAATATCCCCTTCAAGTTTTACTGACCCCGGCTGCTCATATATTTCACCCCAGTATTAGGAACTTTTCTCGTGAAAGTTTAATGGTTGAACATTCCAAGTAATCTTTTTTATTATTATTTTTTTCTTTAGGCAGGCTTGTATATTTTTCCGTTATAATTTTGTGTAAGAAGTTTCAGCCATTGTTTTACAGAGGAATGTATTATCATCTGTGACGTAAATATTTTTGTTGAGAATCTTCACGATTTGGAATTTTGTGAAATACTGGAGAAGGCAAATGAGACAAAAAGTTTTTTTCTTTTTTTTAATAACGGATGAGATATTGTCCCAGTGACAAACTTTCAACTTTATTTCTCTGAATGCAATGACAGAAAAGCGTAAATTTAAAATGAATAATAAAGCAACGTAAGTTATTCAAATCAGCAAGTTAGATAACCCATTTAAATCAAATAAACGAATTGCATGATATGTTATAACCTTAGCACGATTTGCATTTCTCGCTTTGAGAATAAATCTTTAAGGAATATACTGGAAGACAAGATGGCGGGGCAGAGCGGGATATGTTATCATAAGCAAAACCAAGGAAGCTTCATAATTGTGTACGTGAGAGATAATGAGACATGGAGATGGCTTGAACATGCCCTGTGCACCGCCCAAGGGAATGCAGAAATTGATATTGAAAGTTGGGCTCCCGTGGGAACCACAATAGCTGGAAGACCCAGTCCTGTTTTGACGAGAACTAGAAGCAGGGGGCAGGATGTGGCGGTTATGAGTGGAGATTTTCAGAGAGACTTTCGTACTCATGGGGCTGGAGGCGATGATTTGATGAATTCAGTTTATAGATATGATATAGAAAAATTAGTTTAGCGAACAGTAGATATGAGATAGTTGATGTAAATTTAAAAACTAATTTAAGTGTGCTATAGATTTTGATAGAAAAGTAATTAAAAGGTTGAAGATGTAAAAGCAAAAGAAAATGTTTGGAATATTGATGCATATGTGCATTTGAATGCACAGACTATGGATACATATAATTGAAAGCATTTGCTTTTGACGAAGGACCCTACCAAGAACCTCAAGAAGAAACATATCAAGACTCCTGACTAGGGCCAACAACCAACGAGACTTGATTATATATATATATTATATATATATATATATATATATATATATATATATATATATATATATATATAACTATTAAGAAGATTGTAGAAATATTTGCTTTTAGGAGCAGTAGAATATCCATGTCATATTTTGACCTTACCAATAAAAAGCGGTTCATCCCTTGAATCCCTTGACCTATCACTGCATGTGAAGACAACATTATTATTGTAGATTCACTTGAAAATGCTACTTAATGGTAAAAACAGCTGTCGTGACAGAAAACAATAAATGGAAAAAAAGAATTTGTGTGTTTTTCACCGAATATTGACGCTGAGAAATCGGAGAAAAATCAGATGTGAAGATTCCGGCTAAAAAAAAAATTATTGATGCCACAAAAGTAATTGCTTTTAAAAATTATGTATATATATATCATATATATATATATATACATATATATATATATATATATATATATATATATATATATATATATATAACATATGTATATATATATAATATATATATATATATATATATATATATATATATATATACAGAGAGAGAGGAGAGAGAGAGAGAGAGAAGAGAGAGGGGATACATATCATGAAATGTTAACCCCTCCACTAATAGAGATAAGAAGATATCCATGTGGATAAGAGCAAATTCTTACCCACTTTCTTTATCCCTTTGTTGGTGAAAGGAGCTGCAACTTACCCTTTTTTTTCTATTATCATTGGCCGAAGCTTTTTCGAAAATCCCCTTTTCCTCTTCTCCTCCGGGATCTGTAAGGATGACATTTTATCCTCTCTCTCTCTCTCTCTCTCTCTCTCTCTCTCTCTCTCTCTCTCTCTCTCTCTCTCTCTCCTCTAAAGATGCTTCATGTATTTTTCGAAATTCTTTTAGTCCACTTTCTTGATAGGACACGTCGCAGCAACTGAGTGAGAGCCTTCTGAAAAACGACTCGCTCTTCTATTTCTTTATTCTGTCTTTCTACGCTTTGAGAGCGTCTTCGCCCTTTATTTTTTCCCCCTAACTGCAAGAGGTTTGTATTGAAATTATCTGAGATGTACTTAACACCCCATCTCTCTTTATTTAAATAAGATCGTTCATTACCCTTTATCTTAAACTGTGGAAATTTATTGTTGTACAAAGTCTTCTCATGATGGTTTCTGTCACGAAGTACCAATTCTTCTCCTCATATCTCTCTCTCTCTCTCTCTCTCTCTCTCTCTCTCTCTCTTTCTCTCTCTCTCTCTCTCTCTCTCTCTCTCTCTCTCTCTCTCTCTCTCCTCTCCCCCATTATATTTCCCCTTCATCCATTACGTTTACGGCACCCGGAGACTTTCAATTCGGTAATACATCTGAACTTTCAGTGATAATTTGGAATTTCATTTGACCTCAGGATTGTCTTTTGTTATTCATTGCTGCTGATTTATAAATTTGCGCATTTTTTTCATAAACTAAATTTGTTTACTTCGCATTAGATTAAAGCTCCTAGTTGGTATATATGTACATATACATACATACTCTCTATATACATTATATTACGGACAAACCGGAAAATCCTTTTCACAACTAATCAAACGGCACCAATATTCTGTGAGAACTGGACAAATATAGAATGCATTATTCGTATATATTAGAGATTTAGATCATCCTATTAACTGGAGTCAAGTAAGAGCTTTATTCCCATGTAATGACACAGTTAAAAGGAATATCACTGAATCTTGTTTCATCAAGTCAAATAATAGAAGTGTTCTAATTTTAAGTCTGGTTTTATTTAAACTCGATGCCTTCATAGTGAAAAAAATCTGTAGATAAATATAAGCAACAAAAAAGATATATTCATTTTTATACGTGTTTTTTTGGAATTTGTAAGGCTACATTTTAGTTTCTCTTATGGTTAAAGCTATGTTTAAGTTTGTGACCGTGTGATATCCGATATTCCTGGATTATCTCTATGATTTTTACCCTTTTGACGATTAACCATCTGGCATACTTGATCCTTTTGTTTACCTGGTAACTTTCTTTCCAAATGTATTTCATTCGTACTTTGACAATGGTTTAGTAAAGACGAAAGCGCTTGGATTTCTGCCTCATTTTCCTGTGGTATTCGCATATATATATGTGTATATATATATATAGTATATATATATATATATATATATATATATATATATATATAATGTGTGTGTGTATGTATAATATATATATAAATAAAGGTGATGCCACGGAGGAAAATGAAAAGACGAGAATTGCCTTTTCATTTTCCTCCTCGGTATCACCTTTATATACTATATATATATATATATATATATATATATATATATATATATATATATATATATATATATATGTAGTATGTGTGTATGTATGTATACAAAGTACATATCTATATATATATATATATATATATATATATATATATATATATATATATATATATATAGTTATGTACTTGCATACATACATACATACATACATACATACATGCATAACATACCATGCATACATGTGTGTATATATATATATATATATATATATATATATATATATATTAAATATACATATATATATATACATATAATATATATATATCTAAATATATATATATATATATATATATATATATATATATATATATATATATATATATATATATATATATATATATATATATATATATAATTGATGCCGCAGAGGAAATTGAAAATTGAAAAAGGCAACTCTCGTTTTTTTCATTTTCATCCGTGGCTTCACCTTTATTTATACATAGGATCACGTTTTATATATATCGTGACTAAGTCATTCATATATATATATATATATATATATATATATATATATATATATATATATATATATATATATATATATATATAGATACTGGGAGAGAGAGAGAGAGAGAGAGAGAGCAGATGGCAGCGCTTAATTTTCAGGATTCATTCAGGTGAGACCTCGGCACCTCTAATGGGGGGGGCTTTCCCTTTATCCTGCAGGATATACAGCATCCTCTCCCAAAGCAAGGAAGGGATTCCTTTTACGATCTATAAATAAACAACACACTTTCACAAACTAGTTGCCCTAAGGATGAGAGAGGAATGGCAAGTGATGTTCAGAAATGGTCTCTTGATTGCATTGAATATGGTGATATAGATTAAAAAAAAAAAGATAAAAGAAATGAGGAAATTCGTTGGTTGACAATGAAATTCTTGTTTGATTTTTCCTTTTCATATTCGGCTTTAACATTCATCTACATTCATATATAATATATATATATATATATATATATATATATATATATATATATATATATATAAATATATATATATATATATATATATATAATATATATATATATATATATATATATATATATATATAATGTGTGTGCTCATGCGAAGGTCTATGTTAGAATCAAATATTGACAGAACAACATACAAAAACATATGGTAGACAGACCTTACTCCATGGATTAATTATATTGAGTGGTAGACAACTGTACTCTTAGAAAGGAGTAGATCGCTACTTCTCCATACCACTCTTAGAAAACGCATCTAGAGAGAGAGAGAGAGAGAGAGAGAGAGAGAAGGGAGAGAGAGAGAGAGAGAGAGAGAGGCCAGAAGCCCACTGAAGAACGTGAATGCATTAAAACTTGATACGCGTCATTTCCAAGCACACGAATGTGCCATGAGTATGCAATTGCAAAAGCTATGTCAGTAATGCCATAAATGAAAGTTTATATGCAAGTCCCGGGCATTTGCGTGGCACTTATCCCGGCAGTTATGCCCAGAGGAGGCTTTTTCTGTGATGGTGTTTTTTTTTTTTTTTTTGAGTCTTCATAGGAGGGTTTTTTAAATGTGCCTTTTCATCTCTCTCTCTCTCTCTCTCCTCTCTCTCTCTCTCTTCTCTCTCTCTCTTTCTTCTCATCTCTCTCTCTCTCGCTCTCTCTCTCTCTTCTCCCTCACTCTTTCTCTCCTCTCTCTCTCTCTCTCTCTCCTCCAACACCTCTTTTTATTCATCTTTCTCAAGTACATCGACCTTCAAGCACGTTCATCGCACGCTCTCTCTCTCTCTCTCTCTCGTCTCTCTTCCTCTCCTCCTCTCATCTAATACTCTTATCAGCTCGTCTTCTCTCTCTCTCTCTCAAAGCACCAAATAAATCCTAAAACATTCCTATTTTTTTATGATTTGATCAGCCTCAAGGATATTGGTACCTTTAACTTGACCTGTGGTCGTCTTAAATGTCTTTCGAAGGGACATGCTATCCTTCACAGTTTCTAAATTAATAAGTTTTATACTCTATATATACACACACACACACACACACACACACACACACACACACACACACATATATATATATATATATATATATATATATATATATATATATATATATATATATATATAAACCTTCTTATTGCCTTTCTCCGGTGATGGTACTAAAACCCCTAAGAGAATTTTAACTAACTAGGCCCAGAGATTAAAGATGAATTTTCTCCTCTCTCTCTCTCTCTCTCTCTCTCTCTCTCTCTCTCTCTCTCTCTCTCTCTCTCTCTCTTCCGGAGTACAGTTCAGGGACAAAAGTGACGAGACGTCTCACTTATACCACCTCTAAGACGCGTGTCATTTAAACGGTCCCTCTGGAAGGCGTCTCCGACTACACCTTCCCAAAGAAGTTCCTGTCGACATGACAGAAATAAACAAGTAAAAAATGGGCCGAAGTTTCTTCGGCGCAATGGCGTTTACTGTACAGAGTGTATAATCAAGGCCAACGAATATATATTTTTCGTTGGTCTCGGTATAATGCTGTATGAGCCATGGCCTATGAAGCTTTGGGCCACGGCCCGATGGAGACCTGTCCTATGGCGTTGCCAGACGCACGATTATGGCTAACATTAACCTTAAATAAAATAAAAACTACTTGGGCTAGAGGGTTGTAGTTTGGTATGTTTTATGATTTGAGGATGGATAATCAACATACCAATTTGCAGCCCTCTAGCCTCAGCAGTATTTAAGATATGAGAGCATGACAGAAAAAGAGTGGGCGAACAGACAAAGCCCTCTCAATAGTTTTATTTTACAAAGAACTAAAACATTTACTGGTTTTGAATCCTAACCTAGTCAACTCCCACTACTTGATACAATTTATATAAAAGAGGAAAATTTATCCATAAACATTCTATATGAAGGATTACACACCTCATTAATACCCATATCGCACCTTGGGTGTGTGTGTATGAATTGGCTTGCCTTCTGGCATGTTCTCTCTCCTCTCTCTCTCTCTCTCTCTCTCTCATACATACATTATATATATATATATATATATCTATATATGTGTGTGTGTGTATGTGTATGTATTTACATATGTAATATATATATATATACATATACCATATATATATGTGTGTGTGTGTGTGTGTGTGCACAAATAAAACTTCCTCTTATTTTGTTTACTGTAATTTAAAAAAAAATATAAAATATCTACAAAAATGACTGCAGAAAAATTCATGGATAAAGTATCTGATGAAACTGTGAAACTGGGAGAATTTGGCTTTCATTTTCACAGAGTAAATTAACAGAAAGCGAATATTATATTTAAAAATAATTTTTTCCTTTTTTTCTGAAACGTTTTTAATATAATTTCGCATCAGTTACAAAATAATTACAAATTATTCACTGATGTTGTTTAATCCTAAATATTTCCTACTTTACAGTTATTAATTTGCAACACCCAAATCATAGAGCAGAATGAACAGGTGTAGATATTATAACCGTTTCGCATTTCTCCATTTCATTTCTTTCAACATAACATAACCAACGTGACATACAAAATATATCAAATATCCGACGATGTCAAGATTCACTTACGAATACGAAACACGCATCTCTCTAGTCGGGGGCTTAAACCGGCTCACATACGTTCATTTTTTTATCAATATAACTGAAAGCATAGCAGTACGCGCCATCAGATTCATTATTTCAGCTGCAAGTGAAACCAGTACAATCCCTCCTCCCCCCCCCCCTATTAAAACTCATCTAGTAAATTATTATATTAAATATCCTGTATAACATCTCAGATTCGTAAATAATGAAACAAAATACTGAATAGAGCTTCATTCCGAGAGCCATATACAATTTGATGGCTGAACGTGAACAAGTATTTACAATCGAAACAGTGCAATTTTCATGGCAAGCAATTCACAGGATGTGAATAAAATGCTAAAGGTTGCTCAACATTGCTGTCGCCGTTTAAAGCAGAACTCGCGTCACCCGGGAGAGAGAGAGAGAGAGAGAGAGAGAGAGAGGGCGTCTGGAGGGAGGGAGGGAGGGAGGAGATGAAAGGGAGAGTATAAAATTGAGGACGGTTAAAAGCCGATGTTGATAAAGTGGAAGAAATGAGGAAAAATACGTTTGTATCAAAGGTTTGAGGAAGGAGAAAAGTAATTAGGAAAATCAAGAAAAAAATGGGTTTACTGTGGATGGATGATGAACTGGAAGATATCAGCAACGTAAGAGGAAGACGTATCGGTAAATTAAAGTGGAGGAATATAAATTTAAGAAGAGAAGAATGAAGAGATATTAAGCTGTTTCTTGAATGCTTACAAAATATATTTTATATTATTTTTTCTTTCCTTTCTGTGATTTTTATTTTCATGACATTATGACAATCGATCTAAACAGTAAAAAATAATATTATTTTCAAACACTGAAAAGCAATAGAAACGAATTCCTAATATAAAACTGAAACATATTTTACCCCAGTTACGGGTAGAAATGTTACAGCGACCGGACTGATCGGAATAGCACTTGACAGAAGAACAAAATTTTTATTTTGTGAATGAAAAAAACAAGTTAACGGAGTTCAGCGGAAATTTATACGAGTGAACGTTAGGTGAAAAGTCTTTCAAAGATGGAAAGAAGGAATTCAAAGGAACCGTCTGTGGAAGGCTGTTGTTGTTGATGAGGAATGTAAATTGCATCGTGTAAAGAATGAGGACCTACACTTATGGCAATTTGTATGTTCATACCAAAGGGGTTTGTAGCGTCCCTTATAGTTATGCCTTTGACTGCACCCACTTTTTAACCTTTTAATTCACCTCCATGTCTTCTTTTTTTCATCAGTCTTGCTATCCAACATCTCTATCTGTTACTTCTTAGTGCAAGTGTGGTATTGTTTCCCAGTTCCACCTTTAGATCCTTGTGCTACTTTGCATTTCTCTTCGGGATCTGTTTATGTTGCCGTTCAACCACCCAACTCCCACTTTTCGCTGCCTCATGTGCTGAATGGGCGAAAGAAGCTAAGTACCTTGCTTGACACCCTAAATTTCATAAATCAATCAATTATACATTCAAAACTCAATTATGAATCCTTCCAACCTCTTCTGTTTGCCTTACTAATATCCCATTCGCTGGGCATATGTATAACCGTAAAACTAATGGAGTTTTCTTACATTATTTCATCAACAATTATACCACAAAATGGATTTATGAAATTTTGGCTGCCAATCCAATCACTCGGGTATTTTCATCCATTCAGCGCTCAAGACAATGAAAAAAAGGAGTTGGAGTGGTTGAACAGCAAGATGAATAAATGAAATAAAGTACAAGGATCCAAAAATGGAGCTGGGAGAGAACCCCACAGTTTCATGAAGAAGTAGAGCAATTGCAGGTACTGGACAGCACGACTGAAGAACGGAAGCGGGAGTGGAGTAAAGTAAAAGGTTAAAATCTGGTTGCAGCTAGGGGCCAAAGAGACTCTGCAAACATCCTTGGGTAATACCTATACATTGCACAACGTGAGATGTACTGACGACATAAACCCCCATGGAGGTACCAGAAACATGAAGGTAATAATAATGATGATGATAATAAGACTAAAATGAAGCATAACAAGCTGGTGATGTGAAAACAAAGTCGCCATCATAACAGACACCGCACTACGAAGGTCTCAGAGGCAAGGTGTTCCTCGGACATCTCGTTCACTATTATCGCTGCCGCTTTGCATTCGCCTGCCGTTTGATATTATCCTTGTGCACGCAAAGATAAGAGCAAAACAGAAAGGTAATACTAAACAACACGCGAATGCAAAGCGGTAGCGATAATAGTGAAGGAGATGTTCGAGGAAATGCTGATGACCCGAGGAAGTTGTCCAGTCGGCGTTCTCTCCAGAGCTGTTACGTTTAAACCGCCCGGTCGCATTTTCCCGAGATGTAACCCAATGCCCAAAGAATACCTTTAGATATTGATGGAACCGAGTACGGGAACCTTTCCTCGAAAAAATCGGCACTCCATAATTTTCTTAAAACCATAGAACCTTCTTGAAAATAATCTCATCAACCTAACCTAACCCAACCTAACCTAACCTAGGGGCATGGAAAAAAAAACCGAGGTTGGTGCAATACTAGCATACATCTGAGGAAGTTGCCGCCCGTTCTTCTTACCAACAGAAGTGGGCGTCTCAGTAGTTTCGTAGGGGTCCTCAGCCGCACAAAATTTTTAGAAAATATGCCTCCAGATACTCTCGTCCTTAGTCTTCCGTTTGTTCCTCATGTTGGTGTGGACGTCGTGTCCCAGAGAATGAAATTGACTAGTTTTTGCAGCAAAAGCAAAAGAAAATTTCAGGTTTCCACAAAGGGAATTTTATGTTTTCATAAAGTTAATCTTATAATTTTATGAAGTTCTCGTTTATACTAAATTGTAATACCAAGTGTTCATGAGATCGTTTATTAAAATCAAAACAGTAATTTTAAGGACTTACATCTAAATAAACTAGTTACTATTAGGAACTATTGACAATTATTTATCCTTTATACGCTTCATATATTCAGACATGAGAGAATTCTAATAGATACTTTCTAGCCAGAGAGAGAGAGAGAGAGAGAGAGAGAGAGAGACGAGAGAGAGAGAGAGAGAGAGAGAGAGAGAGAGAGAGAGAGAGAGAGACTGGAAGTCAGTGTAATTATTTTCACAATAAAGACTCATTTTATGGGTCCGGGTATGCATATTGTTATAACAATTATTAAGAAAAAATTAATTAGCATATCTATATATATATATATATATATATATATATATATATATATATGTATATATATATATATAATATATTATATATATATATATATATATATATATATATATATATATATAGGTAGAAAATGAATAAGGCTATAATATTTATAGCCTTATTTATTTGGAATTTCCAAAGACGAAAAACGAGTGATGCCATGTCGGCTCTTGAAATCGCTTACTATCGTTTCCTCGTCTTATGTTACACTTTTTCTCTCCTTAAATAATTTTATTTTTATCGCGGGTGGAGAAGAGTTGGCCTTAGGACAGCAAAAAATAATCCTATATAGGAAAATCCTTTCCATATTCGTCTGTGGAATCGTCTTAGGTGAGACAAAGCCAGATTATGAAGATCAACATTCATAATTTCATTTTATTTTACTTTTTTTTATTAATATTATTCTTTAATAAGTCTCCGATACATCTTAAGTTGTCTCCCAGCTTTTCTTTTGCCTGAAAACTATATCAAGGGCATTTTCATCTCACTTTCCGTTTTTCATAGTACTTAAGTTTTAGAAATGTTAATAAAAAGTAAAAGTATCTTATAGCTTGGGTATCAGTATCGACCACCGGATTGACGTTGTTTGCTTATATATATATATAATATATATATATATATATATATATATATATATATATATATATATATATATATATATATATATATTATATATATATGTATATATACATATTATACGTATATATAAACGCACACGCACACACACATACACACACACACACACACACGACATATATATATATATATATATATATATATATATATATATATATATATATATATATATATATATATATATATATATATATATATATATATATCCATTATATACACATTATATAGTATATATACACGCACACACGTAAACACACACACACACACACACACACACATACACATATATATATATATATATATATATATATATATTATACATACATACATATATATATATATCTTAATACTTATGCATGTACGTTTTTGTATTATTCTGCGAAAGAAATTGCCTCAAAGCATAGAGGGCTAGGACGCCAATAATCGAGCAACAAAACTTCCCTAAGCAGCATGTGAAATTCAAACAAAAAATAAATAAATAGATAAATAAAAAAAGTAAAATATGCGCGTTTTCTGAACAGTGTACATTCCTGTATGAGCCGCAGCCCAAAAAACTTTCAGCCACGACCCGGTGGTGGCCTTTCCTATAGCGGTGCCAGACGCATGATCATGGATAACTTTTGTCTTGAATAAAGTAAAAATTACTGAGGCTAGAGGGCTGTAATTTGATATATTTGAGGATTGGAAGGTGGATGATCAGCATACCAATTTGCAGCCTTCTAGCCTCAGTAGATCTTTGGATCTGAGGGTGGACAGACAAAGACGATTCAGTAGTTTTCTTTTATAGAAAACTAATAAACGAAAGCAACCAACTCCATACCAGAATCAATAAAAGCTTAAGGCGACGATCAAGACTGTACAATATGACTAACCCTCGGTGCTGTGAGTATATATAGACAGTCTCCACCATTTCTATATCCCATAAAAGGTTACTTATAGTCTTTCCTTCTCGAACAAAAGTACCCCATTAGCAGTAGAGGCAAAGTGTGGTAGTTCGGGTGTTCATATAAGGGTTGGAATTGCCTTCTTCTTGCAAATTCGGGAATTTGGGGCGGGGCGTGGGTGGGGGGGCGGTGGTTGGATGGGAGCATTTTCTTTGTTAACTCCTTGAATCTTGATATCTATCTGGTCATGTGTTTAAAGCTGAAACACTGGTTGTGCGACCGATAGAGTCGTTCCTAGTTTTATTGCCATTTTTAAGTGTTCTAAAATTCAACCCGTAAGATTTTTTCACTGCAGTAATCAAATTTTGTTCACTTATTTAAATAAATTCCACCTGTCTGTATTACAGACAATAAAACACAGCTCGAAATGTTAATTTCATTTTCTTAAAAAAAAATTCTATAATTTACATCAGATCACCACTGAAGTTACTCTGTTATTACTCTACTCTGAGCAGTGATTTTATGAACCTTTTTCTATAAGTTATTTTTTACCAGGCTATTTTCGTTATAGCATTAAATGTTTGTATCTGAAGAGCTATTGTGTGTACTCCATTTGTAGAGCAAATAGTCTCTGTATTGTGTTTGAGTTCTGCGTCATTAGACTCCTCAGTACTTAATTATCTAACTATTGCTTATATTTTCTTCTTACGATTATATTTGTTTTAGAAATAAGTATTACGCTCTGTGTAAACTTCCTTTGTATTTGTATATGGAATTTCCCTGTGCATGAAATCTTTTTTTAAACAATAATAATGATTTTCCAATATACAGTAAATGTTTCATGTCATATATCTAACAGGCAGTCTGAGTGACATACTCGTAAGCATAAACTTGGCCAAGGTTTATAAACAAACTCACGCCTTTTTAGGAATATTCATACAGCTTATGTTTTTGAAATGACAGTGTTATCGAAACCGAATACCGAACAGCTTTCCTATTGACGAGACTTAAATAAATAATTGTGACGCAACATATCAACTCATTCAAAATGAAAGTCACTCATTTTTTTATAAATGTTGAAATTGTTTTGAAGACTATAAATATAGTATATTTTTTTCATTTTAGCCCCGTTCATTACAATTTCGTTTATTTACGCAATATTTGATCGTAGTAACCTTGTTCATCTTTTCTGTGGTATATATATTGCGAGAAAGAACTAATAAGCTTTATAGAGAAATTATATTTGTTTTCATCAAATCTTTCTAAGAATAATTCAGCAATTCAATATACTTTACTCTAGAAAAAATTAAGTAATAGCTTGATTGTTTTAGCATAATATGTACTTTTATATTATTATTTTTTCAGATATTCCACTCAATGTAATGAAGATAAATTCAACATTTACCGCAAACGTATCATTGGTACCTAATAAAAGTTATATTTTTCGAAATATGTTATATTTAAAACGTAATATATTATTTGAGGCAAATAATTTTAGCAGAGTTTTGTTCATTTTTAGAGATCTTCCTATCAGGACAAAAATGATTAATTGCTTAGTTAGCAGAGTTATTTATAAAAGATATATTTTAGTTAGTTTAACAAATTTAGCTAAAAGTGTTCTGTGAAACTAACTTGACGCTAAAGATGCCTATTATAGGCAAACTCATTTGCAGGGATAAAACTTCCTAAAATTGTCTACAGACGCTATTGGCCATCGAACAAATTCGCAAATCATAAATGATAAAGGCAAAAAATATATATTTTTGAAACAGAGAGATTTTTTACTTCAGGAGCGGAATTACTTAATGAAAGAAACCTCTTGTTTCTTCATTCTAATTGACTTGTGTTACGTAAACATCGATAAAAGTGGAAATTGCAATATAGTAATATTTAATCATATGCATCTTGATTTTGACGTGAATTTTTCTCAGCCATTTCCATGATTCTTAAAAAAAATCACTCCGTTGATGCTTATTTTTTGATCGAATGGGAATTTCGATGTCTTATCCATGATCTCTTTTCTATCAGGATAATGAGGCTGAAGATGCTTTTTCAGTTTAACGAAGATAATAGACAGGAATGTTCCTAACTGCATTGGTAAGTCTTGTTTTATATCTACTCCATATACTTCAAAGTCTCTTGTTACTCTAAACATTACCGCCATATTATTAAACTCATTTAAAATCACTTTTTTAATGACGCGTGGAGTTTGTTTACTGAATAAAAAGGCAGCCAATATTGCCAAACCCCTGCCCCCACCAGTCCCACCCCCCAAAAAAATAAATAATAATAAATTAATCCTTACGTACACATTTACCCATCCAAATCTAATTTAGGTGTTCGGTTATATCGGACACTCGGATATACTAGCGCATTTGCAACGGCAATCCTTTTTGTGTTTAGATACACAGGTTCACAATATCACTAGATTCGGTTTCAAAGAATATTGTTGCGAATTCCATCATGTTTATAGTCTTCATACTCGGAAAATGAAAGCGGGGGCTGTTGATGACTGACAGGTGGCATTTTGTTTCAATTAGCGTTATTGAAAAAGAGGAGATTTATTGTACTGCGAACAAATGCTCTTTGCCAGGGTCTGGGAGAAGGGCGTGATATAATGGGCAGTTAAGTTTGTACATGCGTATGTGTTTGTATGTGTGTGTGTCTTTTTCTAATATTGTGCCACAGAAATCACATGCTAGATGTTATTATTTTTTTTTTACTTTTCAATTACACAATTTTTTAAACTTGTTATCTAACGTTTTCAAACCCTTTTGAAATTTCAAAACAAAATTTAAAAACCAATCTATATCAATTGATTATTGACACAAATATCCCTGTTTTCTACATGACGAGTTTCCCGGCAGAAATTATTTAATTATATAAGTGAAATTAATATGTTCGCAAACTTAATTATGTTTTCGCTGCCAGCAATTACAGCCAATCATGATAATAATTCCCCCCAAAGTTAATTAAATTTTTCTAATCATGTCTGGCCAAATATCGTAGAAGGTTGCCCATTTCATCAACCAGTCATGTGAAAGAATCTCATACGTTTCAGTTCCTAACATCCACCATTTACATTCAGAGAAGACAGCTAAAGTAAATTGGTGGAAGATTAAGCGAACAGAATATATGATAATAATATATAAATTATCAGTAACATTGTTTGAGCTTTTTATCTTATACTTAGCAGTTGCCTTAGTAACAAATTAAAGTAAATTTGTAAATTTCCAGAAAACAGAAACCTACTTAGACTTATTTAAGCGAAGTTTGGTTTGTTCTCTTCTTGATTATAATTTATTTTGCCCTTTGGCATTTATTATAAAATATAGATTCCTTTTTTTGCAAGATTTAGTTGACATTTCAAATGATTTTGAAACTATTTAACAATCAAATTTAAGCATTATATTTAATTGAATAAAATATACATATATGACTTCTGTTGCGAGATATATAGTTATTATAATATATATATATATAAAGATATATATATATATACTATCTTTTATATATTATATATATATACATATACATATACATACATATATATACCTATATATATATATATATATATATATATATATATATTATATATATATATATCTATTGTGCACGTGCTCACGCACGAATACTGACAGATGGTAAATCAAAATAGCACAAATACTGGAATTTATTTAAGCACTAACCACTGGAAAATAATTTTTACCTTCCTAAATTTTAAACGGAAATCCTTTATTGATAAGTTTTGCTTACGTCTTTATAGACCCTTATAGATTATCTATGTAATTCTGATTTCAAAAGTATAAAAATAATTTTCATCGTAAAAAAATGACCTTCACAACATTCTCTGCAGAGACAGACCACTGGAAAAGATTCCTGGTATACATGAGAAAATTCTTCAATTCTTGTACAGTTATTTGCAAAGGGAACAATAGTTTTCCTTTGTCTTTTATTTGTCTGTCTTGGCTACAATATATATTTTTATTGGGTTCTAAAAATAACAAGGTAAAATAAAGAGAAATTATGCAAAAAGGATTGCGGGCTGTTTTATAACAAGAAATGTTTTGAAGCAGTGCTCACTGCGATCACTTACTTGAAATGGATAAATATTCGTTACCTTTCTTCCTAATCAAAACTTAAACAATGGGTAAGAAAGATAATGTAAATTAATGGAAGATTTAGCCTACATAATATGTATGATAATAATATGAACATTTTCATCAACATTTGTTTTTATAACAACTTAAAGGCAGTGATGGTGACACAATTGTTATCTGCAAAAAAAAAAAAAAAAAATCCCGAAAACTGGAAAACGTCATAATATCAAGAATTTCTATAACCAAAGAATATGAAACTGAAGCTCTGATAGCCAACGTAATATGCAGCATTCCACAGTCGCCTAACTACCATGTACTAAGTGAATGCTTAGGGAGAAAACTGGTAACTATTGGACCATTGAAAATTAATTTTTTATACATACATACATACATACATACATACATATCTATCTATCTATAATATATGTATATATATATATATATATATATATATATATATATATGTGTGTGTGTGTGTGTGTGTGTGTGTGTGTGTGTGTGTGTGTGTGTGTAATCATGTTTGTATGCACGTAAATTTTTTACCCACAGCTTTTTAGCCATTTGTTACTTAACTTCAGTCTTTTATTATGTACCGATTCATATGCATATGTCCATCTGCCAACAATCACTGAATGTGTTTAATCTCTGTTTCTAACTGCCTGGTGTCAGGCGCTACATTTCCGCTCGCAAGAGCTACTGGCCTGTTGTTTATCTGAATGAATTAATAAGCTGTGAACTCTGATACTTACTCATATCCTTTCTTTCAACTGAATATCTGATTTCACTGAATTTTCTTGAATTTAGTCAAATGTATCCATTAATCTACCCGAATGACTATTTTCAGACCCGTTGCTGAATAACCACTGGTTCCATGCAACGTAAAAACGCTAGACAAACAAACAAACAAACTATTTTCAGAATATTTCCTTAATAGCACTCAATGATTCTTGCAATAAACAACATAGTTTGAGCACCACGATTTCGAAATCATAGTGAACTTTTAATTCTGAGAGCAAACGCTGGACCATTTGATTTCCTCGGCATGTATCTCTCCACCAACGGCTCCTGCAGCTTGTATTAGGTTTAGGAAGGAGGAGGCATCCTACCAACCAGGAAATCCCTTAATCGTATTAGGAGTTGGCTTAATTCCTCGCTAAAGGACCGAATTCAGGAATTCTCTTTGACTTCAAAGGCAATGTCTCATAGTATACGAATTTTTTGCGAGAAGAGGACCTCTGATATCTAAATAATATATAAATGCAGAATCAATCTGAAAAAAGTAATCACGATATTAAATTTAGAATTCACCTCAGTCATATTTTTTTTAACCTATATTGACTAGAAATAGATACATCAAGAGAGAGAGAGAGAGAGAGAGAGAGAGAGAGAGAGAGAGAGAGAGAGAGACTCATTAAATTTACTTTATAATCAATAAGAATTTGTGATTAACCCATAACTAAGGTGAATCATTGCCGAGGGGGAGTCTTTCGTAACTTGTCATTCACTAAAATGAAAAACATTTGTCCATTTAAGATCAATTTTTCTGTCTCAAACGCAAAGTAAAACAATGAAGAAGTACTATACTTTAACTTACATATTCGTTAACCAACAAATGAAATGCCAAAATTCGTAATGACTTGGATAATATCAGAATTAAAAACGTGACATGTAATGCGTTCTTATCAAAATCCAGAAAACTCTGATATCAATATATCCTTCACACTGGAAGATAATACATGAGGTAAGTTTATAAAAAAAACATACATTAATATTATTGAAAAACAGGGAAACAGAGAAAAGATGTTTACTTTAATATTAAGTATAGACAACCGTATCGGTTTCCTAGATTGGCTAATGGGAGTTCCTTTCAACTTTTACTTTTGTGAACCCAGTTTTTTGTATAACACAAAAAAGGGGAGAAGTACAATTAATGATCCCTGAGCAACATTATCCCGCCATATTTCTCTCAAGAAAAAAAGTTATTACTTTTTTTTCTCTAATCCGCTGGTAAACCTAAATGATTTTGTTCTTGTCCAACATCACGGTTTTAAGTTTTATACTTTTCTCGTTTTCAACAAGTCTTGTTTTAGTATTGATATTTATATCTAAATATCATTTAATGAAATTATATACACTTATTTATACGTATATATGTATGTATGTGTGTATATATGGCTATGTATATATATATATGTGTGTGTGATTATTGAAAAAGACAGCAAAAATTGCCGATATAGTAAGCTTCTTGCTTATTTTTCCTATTTCTCTGACATAAAACCTTTCATCAGTTCGTAAGTTAAAAGTAAATCTCCTAACGTCCATGTGTGGTCACTGTATTCCAAACTAAAGTTTACGTTTCACCTCCATGAGTCATCCT
>NC_087201.1:69548457-69584119 GCF_015104395.2 Macrobrachium nipponense
GGAACTAGGAACTAGAATGAAGAGGCAATCGCGGAAGCAACCTCATGGAATTTGTTCCTTCGTTGAGGGCTTAATCATGAATAATGAACGGGCGAAGGCTGGAAAAGGGCTTAATCAATTAAAATTAATGACCTGAAGCTGAAAAGGGCTTAATCATGAAAATATGACCGAAGCTGAAAAGGGCTTAATCAGAATAATGACCGAAGCTGAAAAGGGCTTAATCATGAATAATGACTGAAGCTGAAAAGGGATTAATCATGAATAATGATGAAGTTGAAAAGGGCTTAATCATGAATAATGACCCGAAGCTGAAAAGGGCTTAATCAAATGAATATGACTGAAGCTGAAAAGGGCGAATCCATGAATGACGAAGTGAAAAGGCTTAATCATGAATAATGACCGAAGCTGAAAAAGGGCTAATCTGAATTAATGACTGAAAAGGAATCGTTAATATTGAATAATGTTGAAAGTTGAGGGCCTTAATCATGAATAATGACCGAAGCTGAAAGGGCTTAATCATGAATAATGGGACTGATGCTGAGAAGGGCTTAATCATGAATAATGACCGAAGCTGAAAAGGGCTTAATCATGAATAATGACTGATGCTGAGAAGGCTTAATCATGAAGGAATGACCGAAGTTGAAAAGGGCTTAATCATGAATAATGAACTGAAGCTGAAAAGGGCTTAATCATGAATAATGACTGAAGCTGAAAAGGGCTTAATCATGAATAATGAACTGAAGCTGAAAAGGCTTAATCATGAATAATGACTGAAAAGCTGAAAACGGGCTTACTCAATGAATAATGGCTGAAGCTGAAAAGGGCTTAATCATGAATAATGGCTGAAGTTGAAAAGGGCTTAATCATGAATAATGACTGCAAGCTGAAAAGGGCTTAATCATGAATATGACTGAAAGCTGGAAAAGGGCTTAATCATGAATAATGACTGAAGCTTGAAAGGGCTTAATCATTATTCAAAGGGCTTAATCATGAATAATGGCTGAAGTTGAAAAGGGCTTAATCATGAATAATGACTGAAGCTGCAAAGGGCTTAATCATGAATAATGATGAAGTTTGAAAAGGGCTTAATCATGAATAATGACTGAAGCTGAAAAGGGCTTAATCATGAATAATGACTGAAGCTGAAAAGGGCTTAATCATGAATAATGACTGAAGCTGAAAAGGGCTTAATCATGAATAATGACTGAAGCTGAAAAGGGCTTAATCATGAATAATGGCTGAAGCTGAAAAGGGCTTAATCATGAATAATGACTGAAGCTGAAAAGGGCTTTAATCATGAATAATGGTCTGAAGCTGAAAAGGGCTTAATCATGAATAATGACTGAAGCTGAAAAGGGCTTAATCATGAATAATGACTGAAGCTGAAAAGGGCTTAATCATGAATAATGGCTGAAGTTTAATGACTGAAGCTGAAAGGGCTTAATCATGAATAATGACTGAAGCTGAAAGGGGCTTAATCATGAATAATGACTGAAGTTGAAAAGGGCTTAATCATGAATAATGACTGAAGCTGAAAAGGGCTTAATCATGAATAATGATTGAAGTTGAAAAGGGCTTAATCATGAATAATGACTGAAGCTGAAAAGGGCTTAATCATGAATAAGGACTGAAGCTGAAAAGGGTTTAATCAAGAATAATGACTGAAGCTGAAAAGGGCTTAATCATGAATAATGACTGAAGCTGCAAAAGGGCTTAATCATGAATAATGACTGAAGCTGAAAAGGGTTTAATCATGAATAATGACTGAAGCTGAAAAGGGTTTAATCATGAATAATGACTGAAGCTGAAAAGGGCTTAATCATGAATAATGACTGAAGCTGAAAAGGGCTTAATCATGAATAATGACTGAAGCTGAAAGGGTTTAATCATGAATAATGACTGAAGCTGAAAAAGGGCTTAATCATGAATAATGACTGAAGCTAAAAAGGGTTTAATCATGAATAATGACTGCTTAATTATAAGATTATAACTGCTGCACAAACTTTGCTGCGTGTTCAGCATAGATTAGCGGACTGGACACAGCGCTGTTGTCACAAAGAAAAAGCGGTTTTGATTCGGCAGGTAATGGCTGTCTACAGATCGATTGTGATGAAGACCGCAAGCACTGGTTTACATCTTCAACAATGAGAAGGAGGATAGATTTGGCAGACAGTCTGCAACCCAAACGATCAACTGACTCTGCAGAGCATCAAATTAAAACTCGTTACTCCTCTCTTGTCAAAGATGGTTGCCTCCAAGTTTATGTCATACCTTGTGACCAACAGCAAAATGGGAAAGATTGTGGCCTGCATGCAATTGCAACGCCGTCGAGTGTTTTTGGAAGAAGACGGTGATGTAACAGCCATGTGTGTCATCTTCTTCCTCATGAGAAGAGGGAGGGGAAGGCTAAAGTTCAGATGGAAAGATGAATTATTAAATAACATGAAAGAAAAAGGTCTAAGAGAACAGATGTACAGGACAGAGGAAGATGGAGAAGGCTGACTAGAAACAGCGACCCATATAGAAATGGGAAAAGCTGAAGGTAAAGAAGAAGTAAAAGCCATATACGATAACAGCCAGTATGAGACACCGTCTTATAAATTGTTTTGAAGTTGGGACATCATCATTATTTCCAAAATCACAGAAGCGCAGAAAGGGAAAGGGACTAGTCACAAAAAAACTTTTAGTATTAATATGTGATAAATATTAACGTTCTCTCTATATTCATTCGTTTACTTTCTATTGTTTTTCATGTATTTTTACAAATAGCAATGAATTAAGGCTACCTTCAAATTACACACATTGATGTCAGTTGTCACAAAATCGTTTAGGATTAGAAATAAATAATATTGGATGATGAGACTGATAAGATGAAATATGAGATGATCACCGAAATCTTAAGTAAAAAACAAAGGTGGTGATGACACTTGTGTATAATCATTGTGTCATACATACCTCTTACAGAAACAAGAGGATGGGGGGGGGGGGGGGTAGCAAATTACACGATAATAATAACTGGGGAGCGCAAATATTACGAGTAACTAAAATAATAATGGTAAGTGGGGGAGTCCAATTTATATTTATAATAATGACCGAGGAGTGGAAATTCTGGGGAAGTGGAAATAAAACGTTTCACCCGGCGATAACCGATCGTGTGAACAAGGCCTTAATGCCCCCTTGAACACATAGATGAGGATAATAGAATTTAGGCCAGAGGCTAACATCTGGTACCTATGAGGTCATTCAGCGCTCAATGAGAAATTGGCAGTCAGTATTAAAGATTCGCATTTGCACTAAGAAACAATTTTTAGAGAGTGGAAAGACAAAATGAAGATGAACAGTAAAAGAAACGAGAGAGGTTGCAGCTAGGGCAGAAGGGACGCTGCAAAAAACCTCAAGTAATGCCTACAGTGCACCATGTGAGGTGCACTGATAGCACTAACCTCCTACGGGGCCTAGATGCCATGAGGTCACATGGTCCCTACCAGAAGGTTTTCATTCTCTGAAGAATAAGCGCAAACTATCATTCCCGGGTGTCATACACCAGTCACATATATTGCTGTTCACCTCATTATATCTTTATGAAAACTCAGTTGCAATATGAAACAATTGTTAGGAGAGGATGGAAAGTAAGATGGAAAAAAGATAATACGAACGAAAGTTCAGTGAAAGGAATGATAGGGGTTGTAGCTGGGGGCCGAAGGGTTTATACTTATGTTTTTCCACGGCCTAAGCAATTTGTCTTCGCGCCTCCCTTCCTGGCACTAACTTCTGGTCTATCCTCCTCGGCCTAAGCAATTCTTTATTCAGTCTCCCTTCCTGAGCTTAAGCAGTTCCACAACTCTCCCGTAGGTGGGTAGTGCCGTCAGGGCACCTAACGTGGAGCACTGTAGGCATTACTTAATGTTCTTTGCAGCGACCCTTCGACTCTTAAATGCAGCCTCTTTCATTCCTTTTTATCTATTCTCTTTCCTCCATCTGACTTTCTACCCTCTTTAACAATTGCTTAACAGTGTAGCTGCAAGGTTTTCCTCATGATACATTTTTCAAACCTTTTTACAGTCAATTTTCCATTCACTGCTGAATGACCTAATGGGTCCCAGCGCTTGGCTTTTGGCCTAAATTCTATATTCCCATTCTAGTCCCTCAACTCTTTCCCATTCAGCTATTCCTCTCAAGGTTCAGTTACGATGAAGCTCGCTTAGCAAATCCATTATTTTTACCTTTCCCTAAATAAGCTAAGACAATCATCCTGGCAAGTAACCTCCATAAGTTTAGAGTAACTAATTTCACTACAATGCTTATTGATCCTGCCTGGTACCAGTTTCTAAGATTTGGTTTTTTACAATTAACTAAACTTATTTAAAAATAAATAACATTTTACCAACACCATTCTATTCTATAGCAAACAGATTATTAAAACACGTATTGAGAATTCATATGTATTTTACTTAATTAGATAATTTATAAATTCCTTCGTTAGTTTACAATTCTCATTTCTGTAGTAAGCAGAAACGATAGAAACTAATTTACCCATGAAACACAAATGCCATTTCATATGATACATCAACACGAAGCATTCCATATCTAACGGCCGTCATGTTAAAATCCTCCAAACTTCTGTAATGACCAAGTTCGACTATTTTGCTCATTATCTCAGAATCGGTGTCAAATTCACAAACTCACTAAGCCAACAGTATCCATAAGAGTTACTATCCTAAACAACCAGTACTATAATGACTAGTCTTTAAATTGCTTGCAGCGATAGCATAGAATATAGCATTTAAGCCTGAGGCCAAGCGCTGGGGCCTATGAGGTCATTCACCGCTTAAAGGGGAAAATTGAGAGTAGAAAGGTTGAGAGGCAGTGTTGCCGAAGTGCGGAATTTTCGGCTGCTATGAGGAATAAAAAGTCTACGGGGCAGCTATCCCAGTTTGTATGCCGATGCGGATTCCACATCTGCATTTTCAGCAGCAATTTCTTCATGTAAATTTATCATATACAAATTCCAATATTTTTTTACTTTTCAACAATTTCTTATTCAAATACAATATTATAAAAAATAAGACTCTTATCAGAAGATGACGGTGATATGATTAATGTACATCAATCTCTTAATATACTATAAAATTATTTCCTATATGATTTAATGAGTTATATACTGATACATATATGCTTTTATGCTTATTATAAAATTATCTGTAAATATATCTGGGACAAACAAGAAAGAAAACAATAATACTTCTCATATATACATATATAGGTGTATGTATATGTATGTATGTATATATATATACAGTGCATGTATAAATATATGTATATATAATGAATATAAATAGATATATATATATGTACGAATGTATATATATATATGTATGTATGAATATATATATGTATGTATATATACATATATGTATATATACATACATATATATGTATATATTACATATATAAGCATATACATATGTGGTATATATGTATATATACATGTATATGTGTGTATATATACATAATATATATATATATATATAGATATATATATATATATAATAGAGTGTATATATTATGTATATATATGTTTATATGTATATATATTGCTATATATAGGTATGTATATATATATATATATATATATACTATATATATATATATATCTATAGATATATACACACACACACACACACACATATATATATATTATATATATATATATTATATATATATATCTATATATCTATATATAGATATATATCGATATATTCTATATATATATATATATATATATGCATATATGTATGTATTATATATAGTAATATATATAGATATATATATATATATATCTATAGATATATATACACACACAAACACACCTATATATAGATATATATATATAGATATATATATATATATATATATACATACATATATATATATATATATATATAATATATATATATATATATATATATATCTATATATGTATATATATATATATATATATATATATATATATATTAGATATATATCTATAGACATATATATATGATATATATATATATATATATAATATATATTTATATATAATATATTAGTAATGTACCTTAGGTATAATGAAACATTTGATATAAATCGTTTCAAATCCCTATGTGCGAAGTTCATGATCATCATATATACGTATAGGTGCAGTATACAAGTGATCAATTACCTCCACAATCTCCTATGGGCATACAATTTTTATCGCTAGTAGGTAGTACGCTAAACAAGAATTCTCGCTTTTAATCTATTTGCTATGTACAAAGGTAATGTCCGGAGTTTCAAAATATATCTTTGGAGCTCACGTTTCATAGACAATGAAAGTTCTAATATTATATATACCTGCATCTCTGCAAAAACTCGTAAAGATCAAGTGGCAACCATAATTAATAAGTATTCTATCTTCCCAGTTCGTCAATCCATTATCATGTCATCAATGACATCTATGTTGAAGTAAAATTAGTAGTGGACATTATTCAGTCTATGGTAGATTCACATCAGCCGTGCATTTGATGTCTAGGCCAGTCTCTTATGACGCTCCTGATTGGCTGTTGATAAGCCAATGACAGGGCTGGAGCGTTCACATAGGCAGGATGTATGTTCCACTTCTCCTGAGGGATGCTTTTGAAAGACGTATCGCTCATGAGAGGTGGAACATACATCCTGCCTATGTGAACTCTTGAGAGAGACTGAGAGTTTCCATCCCGTGATTGGCTTTATCAACAGCCAATCAGGAGCGTCGTAAGGGACTGGCCTAGACATCAGATGCACTGGTGATGTGAATTTACTATAGTAATATCTTGTTTACATCATAATACATTCAAATAGACCTGAAATTATGTTTTCTTTATGCAGTGAGAAGCTGAACTTCTATTGTATTTGCAACAATATTTGATTTAGGACCCAGGACAGATTAAAACATTTTCCCTGTCATATATCATCATTAGTTTGTTTTCAATAAGTAATCGAAAATAATGATAAATCAGATTCCTCCTTCTTTTCAACTGGAGAACACCCCATTCCTTCTTAATTGGTTGAACTTGAACGCCTACTTGTTTCCAGTCCCACCCTTGGGCGAATCCTAGTGGTTGCCGTGATCCATCGTAACCACCCACTTGATGGGTCAAGGTATTAGGGGGGCTTGTGCCTTGTATGATAAGGCGCCCTATGAGGTAATGTTAGACTAGCGATAATCTATACGCTAAGTCGGTTGGTATTGCACTTCCATCTTCAATGGAGTGTCTGGGGTTTTGTAGATCACTTACGAAGTCGGTATTATCTTTACGACGATGTGTTTAAACTCATGGTTCGGTGAGGTTCTTGTAGAAAACACTAAGTATAAAAATAGATATAATTTCTTCTGAAGTTTACATGCTGAAGATCAGATATGATTGTACAAGTTTCTAGTAACGATAGCTTGATCGCTTCTGCCAATGATGATGGCTAATCCTATTCCTCTACATGATAAAGCTTAGGTAAAGAGGTACAGGTCTTCTAAAGACGATAGCTCACTCTGTTCTGCTGTCTACCATCTCTGTTACAAGTTATGAAGGAACAGACAGTAGTTCGAACATATGAAACATACTATCAGATGACATAGTTACATACGAACACACAATCAAATGAGACACGCTACAGATCACGTAGGCGGTAGTTGTCTCAAGCAGGGAGCTTGGACTAATGTTTATAAACATTGAATGACTACAGGTGACGGCATGTTATCTTAGCCTACATACTTATTGTATACGTCATCTTTAGCGTCTCAAGTCTGATCACATTCCTGCAAGCAATCTGGTTGACCTCTTTAGTTTTAGACTTTTATATATATGGACTAACATTCCATATTTTTTATTATGTAAACACTTACAAAGGTTCAACCCTTACAACTTGCCTCATCACCTTTTGTTGTGTCGAAGGCGCTGGTTTTATGGTCTCACTTTTCAAACATCCTATTTTGCATTCAGTTTCTACCTCTCTCTCTACCTCTCCTTCGCCTTCATCTACCATAACTCTACTAGTAGATTTTCCTAGCTAATATATTCCCTACATAAGTATTTCTACAGACCTCTGCATTCTTAACAATGCGAGTTTGTATGATTATAAAATGTGCCAGCATTTTCTTGTTTTTGTTTAGTTTTAGTGGTCTCAAGACAAAATTAATTAGATAATTAAATATCTTAAATATGGATTATTGTGTCTCAATTGATGAAAACTACTGCCAGGTAAAAAAAAAGTGCTCTCAAGTTCTCTGGCAGAGAAGACGGTTCAGTGTTATACTAAATAACAGGTACTGGAATTGTAGGTGGATGCATTCCATAGCGATAGAAATGATATCCAATATAGGTAGGTAGGTTACACGGTTGTATGAACATATATAAAGGGTGTTTCGAAATAAAAGCGCCCCCCCTCTAAAATCAATATGGACAAAAACAATAGTAATTCAGAACAGGCAATTATTTAAGTTTCTCTTTGAGTATTTGATATTTTGTGTGGCCTCCATCTGCCTGTACTACAGCCTGCATTCTTGAGGGGTATGATTTCAGTAAATTGCAAAAAAGCTGAGACTCAAACTCCATTTCCCTGAGCACTTCGGTCACCTCTCTTCGCAGGTCGTTAGGGCTTGGTATACCATCATAGTTCACTGTGCGCCCTTCAACACAATCCTTTAAGATACTACTGATGTTTTCACACACATTAAGGTCAAGGGAGCTACCTGGAAATTCACTTGACGAGAAAAAATCGATACCACTATTTCAAAGCAGCTCCTGTTGTCTGAAGAGCCTTGAAACATGGTGCCTTATAATGCAAAATGTGATTTCTTCAACAGATAACACATTTTCAGAATCTTTGAGGATGGGAAATACTCCATCAGTAAGCACAGTTTCTCTGAAGTATTCGCCATTCCATGACTGTCCTTTTTCTTTAATGATCCACATTAACCGTTTGGCTGTGAAACAGAGAAAAATTCGCAAACATTCAGGAAATTTCACAACTTGGCAATAGTGCACGTCATTGCTGATATCATCCAACTTTGCAACCCAAATGATGTAATTTTTATGATTTGGCTTCCTGACTGTGTAAATGAAGAATTCATCTCATGTGGCAACATGGAGAAAGTCAGCTTCATCCCAATCTTTAAGAAATGAACCACAAAACCATGCACGGTCTTCTCTCTGTTGCTGAGTGATGTTGGGCTTGCTGATAACATGAAATGACTTGATACCAGATTTTTTCAACTCATGATATACAATACTATAACTTCTCTTCTTTCCCCTTTTTGTTTCTAGTTCAAGCGCAATTATGTAAAGACTTTCTTGGTCTACCCAATGCCTCAGCTATGATGTCTTTTGACTCCTGAGAAAGGACTTCAGACCTTCCAAGATTCTCACTCTTTTCGCGATGACAGTCATATGGATTTTTGTTCCAGTTTCTTTTAACAAAGGATTCATCTCTTTTAATGTATTTAGCTATCCAGGAACGTGAAATGAAGGATGCACCAGCATCCCTGGCCTCTCTGAAGGTTATAGCCCGGATTCGGTCAATCCATCTGATTTCCTCCAAGTCATTAGCCATGGCTGTATCTAACTCTGTCACTCAGTCTGAAAATACAAGAAATGTAAAATGAAAAATGACTTAATATAAACTTATGATAATGTACTTGGAGGTAGCCTATAGCAGAAAACTTCATAACTTTCCATTTGTTCTGTGGAGTTGGTGGGGGGGCGGGGGGCTCTAATTTCGAAACACCTGGTAGTATACTACATAATGGAATTCAAATTTTCATCATCTCTATGAAATTTTCAGTTTTAAAACAATTTGATGATATAGTGTGGTTACACAGTACTGTAGCAGTGCTGCATATTTTATTGGAATACAACATTCTTTAAAACTACTGTAATTCAAATTGACCGTCCATCACAGAATTGTACACAAACAATTTCAGTCACATAACATGGAATTCCCTGGAAAATGACTTTGTGGTTAATCAAAGGTGTGTTTACTTTTGTTCTGTTACTGAATTGGGACTGAATTTAGATTCCAGGTGATTAATGGTCGCTGAACCGCATTCATTCAAAACAATTCTTAATATTTCCATATTCTCAAATTATAAGATAATTGTGAATTGCATATTTACAACCCATTTTTAATGTGTTACAAGGAGTCTCAGATATTTCCGACGTTCAGAAAGCTGCCTGTATATTATATTAAACATATACGCAACGTCTTACTAGGGTTGCGTTCACACCAAACGCGTCGCGTCGAGTCGCGCTAATTCATGGCTAGTGTCATTTTCGCCTTAAATAGGTATAAAGATGTTAGTGTTTTCTACTTTGTTTTCATATTGCATTTCAGTTTACGAACGCGAGTTATGTTCTTATAAAATTGTATTATTATTAATTTTATTATTAGGGAACGGAGGCCTTCTCTGAGGGCAGTAGCATTGAATACAATAGCTGTTTCAACGGCATTTAATTTATATAGAATCTTCTCAATTCTTCTTATTATCTTTTTCTCGTCAGCATGTAGCTGGTGTATTAAGTTTCCTAAGGACATGTAAAGATTTTCATTTGTCTTAGGTTTATTCCTCTAACGTGTCGACAGCGCACAAGGCAAGGGTCAATCTATGAGAGTTTACAGTACAGTGAATTAAGATACGTTTTACAAGTATTTATAGCATGCAAGATCGTGTACAATCGTGGGCGGGTCGGTGGGAACGGATTTTAATTGGTCGTTGGATGGTAACGAAATCTCCCCCTGAGGCGTTCAGACCTACGTAGTTTGGACGGGGTTATTAGCGTCGGTTGGGTGTTGGTTGGGGTTGATATATCTTCCGCTCGTTCTCTCCTGCTTTCTCTCTCTACTTCTTCCGCTCTTTCTCTCTCTCTTGCTCTCTCTTTCTCTTTCTGCAAGTTCCTCTCCTCTCTCGTCTCTTGTCACTCTTTCTCTCTCTATCTCTCTCTCTCTCTCTCTCTCTCTCTCGTTTGCTCCTTCTCTTGCTCTTTCTCTCTCTCATCTCTCTCTCTCTTTCTTCTCTCTTTCCTCTCTGTTTCTCCCTCTCTCTCTCTTTCTCTTTCTCTCTCTCTCTCTCTCTCTGTCTCTCCCCCCTCGATCTCTCTCTCTCTCTGCAGGGCCTGATGGAATTCCTGCTATTTTGTTAAAGAAAGTAGTTCATTCTATCGCAAAGCCACTTGCAATATTATTAAGACAAAGTGTAGATACAGGCAAGATATATGATGAGACAAATTAGCATATATTACCCTACTTTCAAAAGTGATCAAGACTAGAGCAAGTAATTATAGGCCTGTGAGTCTAACATCACATATTATGAAAGTGTATGAAAGGGTAATGAAGAAAAATATTATGAAACATTTAATAAAAATAATTTGTTTAATAAAGGACAACATGGTTTCGTACCCGGAAAAAGTACACAAACCCCAACTGTTAGTCCACCGTGAAAACATATTCAAAAATATGAAAAGCGGAAATGAAACAGATGTGGTTTATTTAGACTTTGCAAAAGCTTTTGATAAAGTAGACCATAATATATTAGCGAAGAAAATTAGAAAACACAATATCGTGGATAAAGTAGGAAGATGGTTAAAAGAATTTTTACACAACAGAAAACAGATAGTTATTGCAAACGACGAGAAATCGGATGAAGCCAAGGTATATCCGGTGTGCCGCAAGGTACGGTGTTAGCTGCAATACTGTTTGTTATTATGATTGAAGACATAGACAATAATGTTAAGGATTCGGTAGTGAGTAGTTTCGCAGATGACACAAGAATAAGTAGAGAAAATTACTTGTGATGAAGATAGGAACGCTCTACAAAGAGACCTTAACAAAGTATATGATTGGGCAGAGGTAATAGGATGGTATTTAACTCTGATAAACTTTGAATCAATAAATTATGGAGACAGAGAAAGAAAGCTATATGCATATAAGGGACCTAATAATGAGACCATCACAAATAAGGAAGCAGTTAAAGACCTTGGTGTGATGATGAATAGGAACATGTTATGCAATGATCAAATAGCAACTCTGTTGGCAAAATGTAAAGCAAAAATGGGAATGTTTGTTACGGCACTTCAAAACAAGAAAAGCTGAAACACATGATTATGCTTTATAAAACATATGTTCGTAGTCCACTTGAATATTGCAATATGATATGGTACCCACACTATCAAAAGGATATTGCACAAATAGAGAGTGTACAAAGGTCTTTACAGCTAGAATAGAAGAAGTTAAGGACCTAGACTACTGGGAAAGACTACAATTCTTAAAATTATATAGTCTAGAAAAAAGAGAAGAGAACGCTACATGATAATTCAGGCATGGAACAGATAGAAGGAATAGCAGAAAATATCATGGAACTAAAAATATCAGAAAGAGCAAGCAGAGGTAGATTAATAGTGCCAAAACTATACCAGGAAAAATAAGGAAAGCACACAGGACATTAATCCACTACGCACCAGCATCGATAATGCAGCGTCTATTCAATGCGTTGCCAGCTCATCTGAGGAATATCAGGAGTGAGCGTAGATGTGTTTAAGAATAAGCTCGACAATATCTAAACTGCATCCCAGACCATCCAAGATTGGAAGATGCAAAATATACCGGAAGATGTACTAGCAACTCTCTGGTAGACATTAGAGGTGCCTCACACTGAGGGACCTGGGGCAACCGAACAAGATGTAAGGTCTGTAAGGTAAGGTCTCCCCCCTCGATCTCTCCTCTCTCTCTCGTGGCGGTATACGTAGTCGGTTGGTTTCTTGCGCCATTTATTCTTATGATGGTGGGAAGAAACTCTGTTTCTTTTACCGTGTTGATAGTCGGTTTCTTCTCTAATATGCGTAATGCTTCAAGATAACGTAGGCGTTTTCGGTCCGGTGCATGGTCAATAATTTCTATGTTCTTTATAAGCTCAGCTCTTTCTGGTCTCCTGTTATGTTTTTCTCTATAGTGAATGAAGATGGCCCCTTCTTGAAGATGACACGAGAGACGCTTGGAGAGTCTGGTAGTGGTCATCCCGATATAAGAATGGTGGCATCCATCCACCGAGCATGTGAATTCGTAGATGACACTCCTCTTCAAAGACGTTTCTGGGGGCGCCGGGTTGTTTCTAAGAAGCAGCTGGCTGGTTTTCATGCTTTTGTAATAAATTATGAGGCTAATTTTATCACTTTCTGTAGGTGGGGGGGAGACATTTTCACTGATTATTTTCCTTATAGCCTTTTCATCTTCCAAATATTTGTGGTGCATATGATTTTTATAAAATAAATATTTTTTTATAGCTCCACTTTGGTCGTTAGTTACGGTCGTTCTTCTTGGTGCCATTTATTTATGGAGTCCCTCGTTTGGCGTTCGACCATACGGTTTGAAAAGTTATTATTAATGAGAACTTGTGTAGACCTTTCGATCTCCCCGGTGGTTTCTCTCCATGTGGAACAGTGTGTAAGGGCGCGGCGGACGAAGGCATCTACCACCGATCTTTTATACCTGTCTGGGCACTCGCTGGACCCATTAAGGCATAGACCCGGGTTTGTGGGTTTCTTGTAAACCGTGGTGGTGTATCCCGTAGGGGTCTGCTGTACCCGAACGTCCAGGAAGGGTAGGGCACCGTCAACGCTGCGTTCACACGTGAAGTGGAGGACGGAGCATTCTTCGAAGGTGTTTCTTAAAGTTTCAAGGTCCTCTTCTCTGTCCAACTTTTATGAAGGTGTCGTCTATGTAGCGGTAGTATTGGGGAGGACAGGGGATCTTATTGAAAACTCTTTCTTCGACGACACTCATGTAGAAGTTGGCAAATAGACCCCTAATGGGGATCCCATTGCCACGCCGTCAATCTGGCAATAAAGATGTCCTCTGTGGGTCGTGAATGGTGCCTTCTTGGTACATATTTCAAGGAGGGCTTTTAGGGCTTCCTCTGGGATGTTCAAAGCCTGTGTCTCCTCACATCTGTATACTCTGTCGAGGATGTGTTCAATCGTCTCGTCGACTGGAACGTTCGTGAAGAGGCTCTCGACGTCAAGAGAGGCGATGATCCTGTAGACGGAGAGTCTCGGAGTTTTACGTAAAAAGTCGGTAGATGACTGTAGACAATACCTGTCTGGAAAGATGCAAAAACACATCCAGCACATTTGTGGGAAAAGTGGTCTAAAGCTAGGAGTACCTAAAGCACCACCAAGAAGCCTATATAACCCCTGCGACCTGCCCTTCTTACCCTATACACTAGGTGTAGTTGTTAATGGATTATTCTCCCCCCAGACCAGACATGCCACGTCACGTGTCCCGGGACGGGCGGGCGTGCCTGCCACAAGTCCCAGGACGGGCGGGCAGTGCCCTCCATGTGTCCTGGGACGGGTGGGTGGTGCCTGCCACGAGTCCCTGGACAGGCGGGCGGTGGCCGCCACGCGTCCCGGGACAGGTGGGCGGTGGCCGCCACGCGTCCGGGGATGAGTGGGCAAGGCCCGACACGTGTCCCGGGATGGGCGGGATGAGGCCTGCCACGTGTCCTGGACGGGCGGGCGAGGCCCGCCACATGTTCCGGTGTTGGCGGGCAGGGCTGCCACGAGTCCCGGGACGGGAGGGCGAGTGTCTGCAACCCGTTTTCACGGGATGGGCAAAATGAGGCCCGCCACGTGTCACGGGACGGGCGGGGGCGAATGCCTGCCACATGTCCTGGGACGGGCGGGGGTGAGGACTGCCACAAGCGTTGTGGGATGGGCGGGCGAGGCCCGCCACGTTCCGGGAACGGGCAGTCGAGGCCTGCCACGTGTCGCGGGATGGGCGGGCTCGCCACGTTTCCCGGGTCTGGCAGGCGGGGCCTGCCATGTGTCGCGGGATGGGCAGGCGGGGCCGCCACGTGTCGCGGGATGGGCGGGCTCGCCACGTTTCCCGGGTCTGGCAGGCGGGGCCTGCCATGTGTCGCGGGATGGGCAGGCGGGGCCGCCATGTGTCGCGGGATCGGCGGGCGATGTCCACCATGTGTCATGGAAGGGTGGGCGAGGCCCGCCACGTTTCCCGGGACTGGCTGGCGGGGCCCACCCGCCATGTGTCCCGGGGATGGGTGGGCAAGGCCTGCTATGTTTCCCAGGACGGGCGGGCGGGGCATGCCAAGAATCCCGGGACGGGCGGGCGGGGCTCGCCACATGTCCCGGGACTTGGTAGCAGGCCCCGTCCGCCCGTCCCGGGACGTGTGGGTGGGCGGTGCTTGCCTTTGTCCAAAACTTAAGGGTAAAAAAAGGAAATATGGGAAAATGGAGCGCTTATGACTTACCTTAGATAACTGTTAAAGGGAATGCAAGGTCGCCATTTAAAACTCGGCTGATTAATCTAATTTACATTTATTTACAAGCAACATTGAATGGCCTGAGATAAAGGCAAGGCAGGTATGCCATCCGGGGGAGGTCGTGTATTGTCTGGAACACTGTTATCTTTCACAAAGTGGAAAAACTAGCCGAAATCAACATCTACTGCAATGCTGGTTTCCCAGTTTATGAATTCAGGTAATACAAGCACTTGCGAGGAGACGGAGCATGGACTCAGCAATCTGGAAATGAATTCCCAAATTACACACAACATAATCTAAAGACTTCTTGCATAATATCTCAGCTGATCACTATGGAGGGTGTTTATCTTTAATCACACACTAGGGGAGGAACTCTAGTGCTTAAATTAAATGTTCAATGAAGACTTAATTTTGGACAGGTCACAGGGGTAGCACGTGCTACGATGGCGGTGGACAAAGGGACGTTCAGTAGAGGTAGTTTCTTAAGAAAAGGGAAATTTGAAAATGGAAATAGCAAGATTTGCCTTGAAGGAATAGGACTGGTTGGATTTTGCACTTTCGAGACGTACATGTAGTCCCTTAGTGGCTTGCACATGTATCGTGATGTCTGAGGAGGGCTTCAACCAGCGACGACAAAACAAAGGGGCTGACTTCAACTCGGAGGCAAGCACATCTGCCTGATAACAGAAGCTGGCATAGACTGAGGACGAATCAGGGCATTTCCAAGCGGCCTGGGATCACACACTGCCTACAGCATTGTCTGGAAAGATGCAAAAACACATCCAGCACATTTGTGGGAAAAGTGGTCTAAAGCTAGGAGTACCTAAAGCCCACCAAGAAGCCTATATAACCCCTGCGACCTGCCCTTCTTACCCATACACTAGGTGTAGTTGTTAATGGATTATTCTCCCCCCAGACCAGACATGCCAATCTCCCCAATGCTTTAAAGTGAGCGTAAAAATGAAAATGGCTGTTCTTCTAGGAAATAACTAAAAATGAATGATACTGGGAAGACGAGGCGATCAAAAACCGTAATATATATATGTATATATATATATATATATATATATTATATATATATCCATATATATATATATATAGGCTATATATATATTATATATATATATATATATATATATATAGTATATATATATATATATATATATATATATATATATATATATGTTATATATATATATATATATATATATATATATATATTATATATATATATATATTATATATATACTGATATATATATAATATATATATAATATATATATATATATATATATATATATATATATATATATATATATATATATATATAATAATATATACAACATATATATATATATATATATATATATATATATATATATATATATATATATATATATATATATATATATATATACATGAGATATTTTTAGATCCGCCATTGCCATAACCACTCTCAATCATGACTCTCTTATCACTTCTGTAATCTTTACTAAGCCTTCCCTTCGTCTTATTTCATCATTTTCCAATCTCTCACACAGCAATACTCCCATAATCTACTCAGCAATCTCATCTCTGTTCTCTGAATCTTTACTTCCTCTTTTCTTCTTAGAGCCCATGTTTCTGCTCCCATACATTAACGCTGATCTTGTCACAGTGTTATATATCTTAACTTTTAGCTTGATTGGCATTTTTCTTATCCCATACTACTCTAGCTATCTTTCTCCACTTCCCCCATGCAGCTTTTATCCGACTGCCTTCGATAATGACACTACCTAAGGGTATATTAAATAAAAGTATTTGAGTCTATATCAGACGATATTACAGAGTTTACGAAAGTAATATAAATGAAAACACAAGTAACGGGTAAAGCACGGCTTACTAAATGGACGTAGTCATGGTCAACCTCTCTTCCCAGTTTAGACAACAATTTCAGTTTTATTTCCCATTCTATTCTGTCTAGCAGTAGTATACACAGCGGTTCATGTGACGATGCATATTTTGAGATGTGGAGCCTCACTACAGAACATTCTTCTTGAATACGAATCACTAAGATAAAATGCGAAGTTGGTCTAGTGCTTACCTTTCAGTCCACATCTGTCCTTGCAAAGGTATTCAGATATTGAGAGAGAGAGAGAGAGAGAGAGAGAGCAGAGAGAGAGATTTGGAGAGAGAGAGAGAGAGAGAGAGAATAAAAGTATTTTTCTTTGTTTCGTGGCTTTTTTATATATACTCGCAGATTGTGCTTCACCTGAGGATAAAGGGTTTCATTCTTTAACTACTATAATGGAATAAATAAATACAACAGTTACTCTCAATACAAAGATTCATTGCTTGCACTAAGTGGCCAAGGTAGCCTGGGTACATTCTTTGTAGAATTAAAAAAAAAACTTATGATCCTTGACAGGAGTAAATAATTATACAGCTTTATATGATTTGGATGACTTATAATATTCCCCAATTTCCCCCCCCCCCCCGCCCCCCCAAGCCCCAGCCCCCCGCCTCCACCGCCCTTTATTTGGGATAAAGAGCCGGGAGTGATGGTATGAACCATAGATCTCTCTCTGTATATCTATGGTATGGGCAATTATATGAGTGCTTCTTCAAAAAAATAGGTACACTTGATGCACCTTTCATTGGCCAATAAATGAAACAAATTCGTTATATCCCCTACGAACGTTAACTGATACTGAACTAAACCTTTTTTTTTTATACGTATAGGTAACCATAAGCTAAAAAAATCTTTACACAGGACATTTTTTCAACAATTTCTAGTAGTCCGTCCGAATTGCATTTCCAAATAATACGAATTGCTCTACGCATTTTGGATTTATTTTACGAAGTACACATATTAATTACGTCTCTCCAAACTCATTATAATTCATTCACATCTGACGTGCTTTAGTCATGTCTTCAATGGATGACAGTGCTAAAGAAACGGCATGTCTGCTGTTCCGTGCAAATTGCATTTCCAAATAATGCGAAGATTTCTAAGCACTTTGGAGTTATTTTAACTAAATGATACATATTCATTACGTTCCCTCCAAACTATAATGCATTAACGTCTGATGGGACATCAGTCATGTCTTTTTTTTAATGAATGGATGACGTGTTAGAGGCACGGCGTGACGTCACCCGGGAAAGTGGAAACAAAACAAGATCCTCCATCTCGGTATCAGTGCTGCCGAAGTGTGGAATTTTCGCCATCTATCCAAGTTGTGTTCGATGCGGATTCCACATCTGCATTTTCAGCAGCAATTTCTTCATGGCACATTCATGTAAATTTGTCATATACAAATTGCAATATTTTTTTACTTCTAAACAATTTCTCATTCAAATAAATATTAAAAAATAAGACTTATCAGAATATGACGGTGATATGATTAATGTACATCAATTCTTATTATTATAAAATTATTTCCATGTGATTTAATGAGTTATATAGTGATACATAATGCTGTTATGCTTATTATAAAATTATCTGTAAAATATATCTGGGACAAATAAGAAAGGAAAAAATAATACTCCTCATATGTATAAATACATGTATACAATGAAGGCAGGGGAAGCACACCAACAGGTCAAGGAACTCATATTTATTAAGTTGCAACGTTTCGAAGCCAATCAGCAGGCCTCATTTTCAAGCTAAAAAGTAACAATATCTAATTAGTAGAGCTTCCAACCACAAGGTTTTAACAATTAATGAATCTTTGTTTATTAAAAAACTGGTCCCCTCACTGAACATTCATGCCACGTCTACACCTCTTTACCTCTCGTGAACTGCTTACGTTTTTTTTGTTAGTCCTTCGTCTGTCTTCGCACTCAGCGGTTGGTCCTTATTTGTATTTTTAACTGTGATTGTTTTATTGTACCTTACATTGTGTATTTTAATATTGTAGCTTAATTTTACTGTACTAATTAGATATGGTTACTTTTTAGCTTGAAAATGAAGCCTGCTGATTGGCTTCGAAACGTTGCAACTTAATAAATATGAGTTCCTTGACCTGTTGGTGTGCTTCCCCTGCCTTCATTGTATAGTTGGGTTTAGAGAAACCTCCGCCTGTTGAATATACATGTATATATATACGTATATAGGTATATGTATATGTATGTTGTGTATATAGTATATACAGGCATGTAATAAATATATGAAATATAATGTTATATAAATATAAATATATATATATATATATATATATATATATATATATATATATATATATATATATGTATTTATGCATGAATATATATATATATAGTAATACATACATCATGTATATATATGTGTGTATATGTATTTGTATATATGTATATATACATATATATATATATATATATATATATATATATTATGTATATACATATATGTATATATATATAGATACATACATATACATATACATACACATTATATGTATCATACCATATATAAACATATAAATATATGTATATATATGTATATTTATGTATATATATGTACATGTGTGTATATATATATATATATATATATATATATATATATATATATATATATATATATATATACTAAACATATAAGTATATAAGCATATATATATATATATATATATAATATATATATATATATATATATATGTAATATATATGCGTGTATATATGTATATATGTGTTTATATGTATATATATATATATATATATATATATATCTATATATATATATATATATATATATATATATATATATGCATCTATGTATGTATATATATATATATATATATATATATATATATATATATATATATAATAGTAATGTACCAAAAATATAACGAAATTGATATAAATCGTTCAAAATCCCTGTGTGCGAAGTTCATGATCATCATATTCTACGAATAGGTGCAGTAAACAAGTGATCAATTTCCTCCACAATCTCCTATAGGCATACAGTTTTTATCGCTAGTAGGTAGTACGCTAACAAGTGCGATACTCCAAGTGTTTTCAACGAAGGATTTTCAGTGCCAGAATTCTCGCTTTTAATTAATTTGCTATGTACAAAGGTAATGTCCAGAGTTTCAAAAATATATCTTTGGAGCTCACGTTTCATAGACAATGAAACTTCTAATATTATATATACGTGCATCTCTGCAAAACTCGTAATGTTCAAGTGACAACCATAATTATGCGGACTAAGTATTCTATCTTCCCGATCGCCAATCCATTATCATGCATATGAGTTCATTGCTTTATCCCGTTCGATACTTTATAGTGACCATATACAGCAGATGGCCTATAAATGAAGAAAACATGAGTGGCTGGAAATCGCGTAATTATATATCGATTTTTCCCCAGAAAAACTGCTATTTTCCAAAGAAGAAACTGAAGTTGAAATTTGTGAAACTCAGGACGACAATGAATTAGTAGATTCATATAATTCACACGATTACATATTAAAAAGTCTTTCTTTTTTTTCCTGAAGATTACTCATATTCAGACGAAGCTGATGATGAAAAAAAAAGTGAAAATGAGCAAGACAATAGTGTTATATTATGTGACATGCAGCCTCAAAATGTTAATAATGATGACGCGGAACAGTGCATGATTATATCGTCAGATAGTGATGAACACACCAACGCAGACAATAGTGTTAAATAAATGGTGACCACACAGCCTCACAAAATGTTTAATAATATGCCGAGGGAACAGTGCTAATTATATGGTCAAAGTGACGAACACATCGATTCAGGTATTACACATCAGTGACAGACTCTGTTGAAACATTGTTCACAAATAGAAAATCAAATGATTCACAATGAGATTCAGGGCCTATGCATTTCATATCGCTTATTCAGAATACACATTATATCTACACACAAATTTTGACTGCATTCTGCATTAAGTAGGTTGAATAAATTTGGTACTCATAGTGTAAAAGTGACTTTTTTTTGATGACGGACCAACTTACTCAGAGAAAAGGTTTCGAACGCACTCGTTACGTAACTTATGACAGCATTTCTTCCCTCTTCTCGATGAATGATTGGCTATACGTAACGAAGGCTAACCTCTGGCAACAATGACAAAAATGTAAATACAAGCAAAGCAGTACACCTTTATGAACTCTGAAACCTGTCCACGTGATAATTGACATAATGAACAAACCAACTATATGTTAATAAATACAAAAACACTTCGATTATTAGTCTAACTCCCAAAATTATAGTCTAATTTATAGGTCACAATCAGATTGACAAGATGTAGGGAATAGTTGGTAATTTTCAAAAACATAGTAGACAAGCTTGATTTGATAACTGCTACATCCAATGTCAAGCAATTTTTTATTTATTAGCTATCTACCTATTTACTGAAAAAAAAATAGCCGGTACCGTATTGCGGCTTTAAACCTTCACCAATAATTATCGTCAGAATGATGACTTCATGAGGCTCCACCCACTTTGGCCTCGTTATAATTCAGGATAACACTGAAGGCTATCATGGACATTGTTGGATTAGAAAATTTAACTTCTTGGCTATAAAAACTATTTCTCAAGTAGTTTGTAAGAAGTGCTAAATGATCGTCAAGGATCCCAGTTGTTGGCCTAAACTTTTAATTCATGTATATTACTGCTTTACTGTTGCGGCACTACTGCTACTGTAGTATTACTGCGCCAGCACAGATACCCCACCCACATCTATGTATCGTTCTGCCATTCATAAAGTCTTTGGGTTTCCGAGCCGATGGAACAAGGTGAATGAATTTCTGTCTGGTGGATGGACGGGGCAACATTTCATCAAAAGTCGTTTACCTTGCTTACGTAATGAATGTTTTCGACTCTTGGCTCTTAATTATTGGCCATAGCGTCGGCTAGATAATTTTTACCCTATAAAAATTAAAACTATCGGGTTTAGGTTATTGATAATGCTGACAAAATTTGTGTGGTTGTAAAATATACATTTGTCAACTTTCAGCTACATCCGATGCTTTTATAAGGAGCCAAGTCCAAAAAAAACCGTGTTACAGAGGCCCTGAATCTCATAGTAGTTTTACCGAGTAAGGTGAGAATTTAGTTTTCCTTGTTTTCGTACAGAAGGCCAAAAGTAAACAAGCATCGCTTGAAAAACTTAACTAAGCGCTTGCGGAAACTTTATGCGGATACAACAGCAACACTTTTGAGAGGTGTAACAGGACCAAACTTCTCAGTTGCACTATGAAATAATTAATAGGAAAGGGTGTAAAAGTTGTAAGAGAATACGAACGTAGGTACAGTAATAGGAATAAGAGGGGTTGTAGCTAGAAGACGAAGGGATGATGTAGAGAACCTTAATCAATGCCTACAGTGCACTGCCTGAGAATAAGTGGTCATTATCCTATACTAGTGACATACTTAACGGAATGCAAGAGAGATTTAAACAAAATAGCAAAGCGCTGGGACCCGTGAAGTTATTCATAAACGAAGTGACCTATTAACCGGGAATCGGTAAAACAAATTAAATATTCTTGGCAAAAGAAACTTTGCATCTCAAAGCTTTATGTGGCAAAGCAGATTTGTTTGCCAAACGACCTCGAGGTTGGCATACATTAATTTCATATAGGCCTCTCAAATGTGTGTTCAATAAAACGCGAATACTGTTAAAGAGCCTGGTTATTTCTAAATTAAGTAGTTTTTACTTTCAACATCTGTCATTATATGGATGATAAACCAGATTCCACATACTATGTTTTTCCCTATATAACGAGGAAGCATTCAAAGACTGAAAACTAAAGATCTATAATTTATTAATAAAAAACTATAATACACAGGCATATGGTAGGTTTACGAATGCACAATATCCGAGGAATTTGAACTTAATTTACAAACCTATCAATTTTAATGAAAAGTGCATCATGGAATATTTAGAAATTAAAAATAAATAGAAGCTTACATCTCTTGTCGACATCGTGGATCTCTAGAAACACAGCCCAACACAAAGGTTTTGCACATTTTCTAGAATACCGATTCCTCCAGCAAATTGTGACCTGTAACAGAAACATAGCGGCAGAAAATATTCTTACGGCAATTACTCGGCAACTCCGTCTTGAATTAAGTACGATATCTTTTAATTGAAGGGATAATTAGCGTATAAAACCCTTGAGTTACATTTCTCCATCACCACCCAAAAAAGGTTATTAAACATTTTAGAGCATAATTATGCATTAAGGCTATATACAAAAAAATTATACTTTACAATGCTACTCTCCTTCTGATGCCATTTGAAGTTCAAAATTTTCACTATAAGTAGAAACCACTAAAAAAAGCATATATTAATACGTAGAAGTAAACCATTCTGAAAATCGTCAAATCAAAATGAAGATAACCCACATACTATGATCAAAGTCGGTGTCTTAAAAAGTTACCTTCGATCTCTCAAGTATTCAGGTTTATATAAAAGTTAAAGAAACACCTGAACTTTAAAATAAAGCAACGAAGTTGTGTAATGTGAGCTCTTGCTGGGGAGGAAAAGCTTACATCATAGATCATTTTTGCCACTAATTATCAAAACGACTTAATAGCTCGTACTTTAGTATACTGCATTTAAAATGTATATTGGTACTACATGCATTAACTGCATGCTGACCTTTCAAGCATTTCAGGTGCTATATAGCAAATGCAATCAAACACATTATTATGAATAGCTTGGCAAAGACCGACGTTCATTACAGCATCACATTTACTAAAGGGTACCAACAATGACATCCAATTCATGATAGCTTCACAACCTCATCTATGTTAATGCGTATTTCACATACTCAAAAGCCTTGTTGATGGATATACCATTGGAAACTCATGCCTTGATTATGGATAGCATCCCAAACTCAGTGTGTACATGAACAGTTACACAACGCACTGTTCAAGGAAGCATAACAGTTTCCGCTTATGTTATGACCAGTCCCACAAAGAAGTGCCCTTATTCAAGGAATGTCTTGACTTGCGATCATGAACAGCATTATAATCATTGTGCCGATAGCACCATTTAATCACTGTGTTCACGGATAGCCACATGGTTCATGGACAATAAATTGGTTGCTTACGGTCATGGATGGCATCACTAAACTATTTCCAGTATTCGTGGGTAACATCACAAATCTATTGTCAGCGTTCACGAGTAACATTACAAAGTCGCTGGTAGTATTCAAGATTAACTACCAAATTCATTGCTTATGAATGAGTATCAAACTTATTGCTTGTGTTTATGAGTAACAAACACAATGCCTGTGTAAAGTAAAACTCACTGCTTGTGTACATAGGAGTAACACTCGTTGCTTGTGAATATAGAGTAGCAAACTCATTACTGTTCATAGAGTAGAAGCCAATTGCCTTAATTTATTGGGTAACAAACTCACTGCCTGAATTTATTGGGTAACAAACTCACTGCACGTGCTCAGAGCAAAACTCACTGTTCACAAATTAAGCTTATTGCTTGTGTTCATGGAGTAACAAACACAAACCCATTGCCTTTATTCATGGAGTAAACAAACCCACTGCCAGAATCTATCGGGTACAAACTCATTGCCTGAATCTATCGGGTCAGACTCATTGCCTGAATTTATTGGGTAACAAACTCATTGCCTGAATTTATTGGGTAACAAACTCATTGCCTGAATTTATTGGGTAACAAACTCATTGCCTGAATTCATATTTAACATACAAACTGTTAGCGGATAGCATCATCAATGTCCTAAAGCTATGAGTAAATGAGTAACCTGATAGTATCAAAACTAACCAACATACCTGACAACTTTCTAGACTCCACTCAAAGTCAATACGAATTACCGTAAATACATATTCCAACTATTCTATGCAAAGAACATCCAAGACTTTAAATTTCCATACTTTCAACTAAAAAGTAAACAGATATTCGAATTATTCTATTTAAAAAAAAAATCACGGAACTTGAAATCTCCATAAATTAAATTGGCTTCCGTACCGTCTGTTAACAGGAGCTGAAAGTTCCTATCTATGAGTTACTGAAAAATTAAAAACGAATTACATCTGCTAACAGCAAAAATCCAAACATTATTTTGGTATTATCTCTTGAGAAGATTTGCATAGTTTTGATGATTTTTCAGAGATTAGCTATTACCGTAAATGACCCGTACATTTAGGGAGGTTCCTATAACCCCTGTAACCAGAAATCATCGGTTACAAGAAAGTAAATAACAAGATTGAACCCTTTGAATTCTATTCAGTTTAACGCCAACTTTAAGCTTACTTCAATTCGGGCAAAACCTTTATGAATATTGGCCAAAACTTATCTGACTTAACATAACCACCAATTTAATCCATCTTCCAGTACGCTACAATTCTAAAGTAAAACTTACCAAGAGGCTAGACCTGTACATAAATTTAATTTGCTTTAATGCCGAATGTTGCCGTTTGATGGCATAAACATTCTCAATTTCCCCAAACCTTTGGAAGCTTCTACAAACTGAGTGGGAGGCAGCCAAGCACATTTAAACACCTAACACCTATCTGAACTTTCAAGAAAATTAAGCAATATTTGATTAAGTTTATACTTATCGCTTAAAAGAACGATTGATAAATTGTTCACAACCACCCAATAACCTGCATAGTAGGTCATACGACCTACTATGCAGCACATGGGGGCTCCTCCACCCCTCCCGGGGCGCCGCCCCAAAAGGGGTGGAGGATAATGTGAAATTGTTCAAGAACAGTATATAAAAATGGTAAATTTATTACAAAAATTAAACTTATTAATGACAAATTAAAATATTAAATTTAAGAAATTAAAAACCGTAAATTTATGACAACAGCAAATTTATTACAAATTAAAAAAGTAAATTGAAATTAAAAAGTTGAATTACAAAAGAGTAAATTTGTGAAAAAAGTAAAAGTAACGACAAAAATGTCAAAAGTACAATTATTATAATATCGTAAATAGTAAATTTATTACAAAAAAAAAATTAAAACTAAATTTATGACAATGAAATTGATAAAAAAAATTAGTAAATTTGAAAAAAACATGACAATGACAAAACTAAACTTTAGAAAAAATACCTCCTACATACCTATTGCTAAAGGAGCACCTTTATCATGCGTGAAACTTTACCGTCAGAACAGGCACTCAAAAGTAAAACTTACCAAAAACATCCTGGAAAAGACAAAGCTTTAGATCGGTGCGTAACTTGCTCCAAGTCTTGTAAATTTTGGGTGTCTACTTACGTCAGATTATGGGTAAACGCCCACAGATATAGTTATAATGTCAGCCAAAGATTTGTAAGAGACTAAACACGTAGCAAGATTCGAAAATCCCCAGAACAAATATACAATATTAGCAATAATAGAGTAAAGTTCCAGTGTTACCTTGCAGAAGCCCTGTGTTAATTATAACTCGACCGACAAAGTGGCGAGAATCATGGAATCTGAAGCACCAGCTGTAGTTTAGTAGAGTGATAAAAGAGTTTTTCGTAAAAACTAAACAATAGGACCAATTACGCTACGATAAATTAGGGGGGAATTGAATGTGGCCCTACCGAGGAAGAAATGATTACTTAGCAAACTCCTGTCAAACGTCTACCACCCAGAACAACGCTATTACAGCCGAAGCGCCGCCCGAAGGTTCAACCATACAAATGCCAGAACCAGAACTCGGACGATGTTGTCGTTTGCCAAGGACTCTAAAACCTGAGAAGTGTCTTGCTTCTTGGAACATGACCGAGTGTGATCTATGGATATCTTTGAAATCCCTAATTTTGCAAATATTTCTGTTTCCTACTCCCTTCTTTTACTTGTCATTTATGGAAGCTTAAAATTAATAGATTTTCCTGGACGTAACTTGTGGGGCTCACGAAATGATTTGTAGCATAAACCTGTCGCATATTTCTTTTCATCACTTTGATGAAATTACCTTTAATTCGCGTGGATATTTTCTCATAACGATATATAATGAAATATTCTATATATACGTATACACACACGCACGCACACACACATACACTCTGTATATATATATATATATATATATATATATATATATATATATATATATATATATATATATATATATATATATACATATATATATGTGTGTGTGTGTGTGTGTGTGTGTGTGTGTGTGTGTGTGTGTGTGTGGGTGCGTGTGTGTGTGATTCCCAACCAAGTTCAGATTGAATATTACTACAATTAGTCGCACTTTGCCCTACATTACTACTGTACAACTGATCCTAAGTTTTAATGCAGAGTATTTATATAATTTTTTTTTTATAATTACTGAAAATATCCAGGCTATTACTTGTGGCTGCCAAGCAAGCATTGAAAATCCCCGTTTGGGTATGTGTTTAACATTATTTTCTAATGATTTTTTGTTTTCCTTTGTTCACGTACAAATGTTTGATTCTGCGTTATATAGTATATATATACTACACACACACATATATATAATATATATAAATATAATATATATATAATATATATATATATATATATATATATATATATATATATATATATAAAATATATGAATAACTTGATCACGAAGTATATAAAACGTGATGCTATATATATATATATTATATATATATATATATATATATATATATATATATATATATATGCCCATGTGTGACAACATTTTAACTATTGAGCTCTTTATTTAGGGTGGGTCAACAATCCCGTAAAAACCCTCATAGGTAAATTCAATGTGTGGTCATTTTTAATCAAGATACTTGACAGTAAGTCAGTCAGATTCTCCAAACACCACTTACTATTCACGCTTTTTAAGAAAACGGCGTCTCTTCTAATGTTCTTGTGAGGAGTCTGTATCTGAACATCAGGAAATTTGAATTTTGGTGGCTAATCTGAGTGGTATACTATAATTTTCAAATTTCATTATCTCAAAAAACAAACCCCGAAGGAACCCCTCCAGAATACGAGCTTTCAGAGAAACTATGCACACTTCTTTAAAACATATTTCAGAACAATAAAACACATAACACTAAACTTTCTTTCATGTTTTTCATATTTCTAATAATAAATTATTTGTTTCTCTTCAATCGGATTGAAAGTAGAAAACTTTCAATTACGAGCTCGCATTGACAGATGCCAATATTAAATAGCGAGTGTCTTTTACAAATCTCACAAATGAGTCACATTACGATATATTTTGTAAAGAATGGACGCGTAAGGTTTTGCATATTTATAAATCAAAGAAAGAAACCATTGCTTGTCAAATTTTAAATAAGATGTAACATAAAATTAGTATTTTACTGGTATATCAGTTCCATACCAGTGATGCATTTTTCTGTATCATTTGTGTAACGCATTTCATTATATGAAAAGGATTTCAATTTATATATCAAGGAACTAATGTAGACAGTAAATAGCGGAGGTCTGAGTTAATATACGTTTTTGGAGGAGGTAAACACAATTCTCTTCCCTCAGGTAATCCCAAATAACGACAGAATAGTCCTTGTTACTGTTGTTTCAGACAGAGAGAATCGTAAAATTTAGGCTCTATGGACAATACTGGGGAAGTTTCGGCCATTTGGCGCTTACGACGGGAAAAGTAGTGAGTTGGAATGTCTGACGGCGAGATAAAGAAAAATATGGAATAAATGAGGTAAAGCAAAACGATTTAAAGGTAAACAGAGGGAATTCTCCACAGTTGCACAAATAACTAAAAGTCAAAAAGGCCAGGGAGCAAGAGTGTAGAAACGGAAACGGAAATGGCTAAAAAGTGGGTGCACCTAGGGCCCGAAGGGATGCTGCAGAAGCTATGATAATGCCTACAGCTCACTGTAAGGTATACTGACAGCACTAACACCTGCGGGGCATTGAGGTAACTACAGCAAGAGAAAATGGCTTACAGAACTGAGGTAGACTCAGAGGAAAAATAAAAATGTCTTAGCAAAAGATAATCCGGAAAGAGGAAATGGAAGAGCAGGACGAAAATTGTCTTTTTTTTCCCGTATGAGAGTCTTTTTTCTTCGTACGAGGAAAAAAATACCCAGTGGGGTTTTCATAGATTAAGGCTTAGGCTGAAGATATACGGAAAGACAGCTTTAGTTGCGTTTATGGGTCGAAGAGCGCCATTAATGAAGCTTACATTAAATCAAATTATAAACAAATAAGCATATTGTCATCCGCCTCCTTAGATTTAAGTACTAGCTTAAGTGGAAGATAAATAAAGTTGCTTCTGTACCAGGTAGGAGACGATCTATAAGTTTAAGGAAATATTTCAGTTATAAAGAAAAGGGGGCTCATTTAGTCATAATGAATAAAAATGCTGAAGTTTCACCCCCGATTGGAACAGTAAAACCTTCCTTATTCATGTCAATGCAGTTGCCTCAGCTGTATTGTTTATATTGCTATTTATAAAAATAACATCAAAGAATACACAATCTCTAATTGGTGCATTGTACTAACATCCATTCTGTTCATTGCTTACATAACTGTTATTTGTAGTCTCATAATCGAATTGAGCTTTTTATGGCTATCTAATGGGTGTATTCACTAATTCGTTGCATTGATAGCCATTAGGAATTAGGTTATCTAAGCGTTTTGTTCAACAACAGCAATTACACTGTTGCGATCACGTGTAGTTCACTTGTGTCGATACAGCGAAAAATACGTCTCCCAAGGATCTCTATAGATCTCTTTTGTTTATGAGTTGCATAATTAATTGGTATAATACCAGGGCTCAAAAGTTAATAATATGAAACCTTTTAACTACACTAAATCTTTAAATATATTTCGTTCCTCCTTGGACGAGTTGGATACGTGCTCGACTTAGGTGATGCTTGGGAAGTCCCAGGCATCACCTAAGGGCATATCTCTCACTATATATTTTACCAATGAAACAACTGTCATTCACTGCTTGATAAGGGTGGAAGTAAGTCTACCGAAATATAGTCCTTAGCTTTAAAACAGTGTTTTAATGGGCATTTTATACTTGAGACGTATCCTGTTTTAACAGAAGAATTTATTTACATACACATACACACACACACACACGCAACACACACACACATATATATATGTTTGTGTGTGTGTGTATAACTGAATCACGAAAGTTTGGATCGTGATAAATGCATAAATAAAGGTATAAGCCACGAAGGAAAGTGAAACACTAGGGTAGCTGCAAGATCTTTCGACTCAACGTCCTTTCCTTTTCAGACTGACTAACATACATGAGAAACTGAGAGGACAAGGAGGGGTCGTTATAAGTGACAGATAGGGATTATAAGCAGATAAGTACCTAGAATCCAACACACCCATGTTTGTGCTCGCTCGGGGAGGTTACTAATTCTCCAGGTGAGTTGGATTCTAGGTGCCTATCTCCTTATAATCCCTATCTGTCACTTTACTACCCTTCCTTGTCCTCTCAGTTTCTCTTGTATGTCATTCAGTCTGCTAAGTAAAGGACGTTGAGTTGAAAGATCTTGTAGCTACTCCAGTGTTTCACTTTCCTTCGTGGTTTATACCTTTATATATATATATATATATATATATATATATGTATATATATATATATATATATATATATATATATATATATATATATATATATCAGGAAGATCATTGATAAAACATTCAGGAGTCCCTGGAAGACAACAGTCTATGCAGCATGCTTTAATTATGTGAAAACGTTTTATGTCGCTTCAATACATCATCAGTCTGAAATTATTAACATTCTTCTATATAATAAATTACAAGATAAAAGCACAAATTATTATGAAAAATCAGCAAAAATTAAATAATTTAAAACTTTAAAATTATTTAATTTTAAAGTGTTGTCTGGGCATGTACGAACTTTCCTAGTTTCTAGGAAAGTTCGCACATGCCCAGACAACATTTAGGCCAGAGAGAGGGGAAACGAAGAAACATTAGAGTTTAAGCCTGGAGAGAGGTGCATGATAAATAAAGACTCAAAGGTCGTTAAGCAGCTTGTTTGTTTAGTAGTGCCTATTATTGGAAGATTTTTTTTTTCACTGTAATTTTGTAATTGGATGGATGATTCCTGATGTTAGAAAATTCCGGATTAGATATTCTTGACCCTGTCCTATAACTAAGACCAACATGGCTATAATATCGAACCTGCAACAGTCTCCGATAAGATCCAACGTAATTACCAAGGCATCTTGGGCAGTGAAATTTATATATTATGTTGGATCAAACGAATTCTTGAAGCTTGTCCTTATAACTGAAGAAAACTCCGATTTTCTTTTCTTAGGGTTCATAGGAACGAGGTTTAATTTCAAAAATCCTAGTTCGTTTTCAATAATTTGTTTAATTTTGGAACGTAAATTGTCGGAGTGAATAGAAAAGAAATTGGGGCAAACAATAGTTTAATTTTAGAACTTTAAAGTTCATTGTAGGTTGGAAACAAACTTTGCTAACATTTTGTTTATAATATTAAAAACTAAATTTCTTGGGAATGATTTTTTGTGTGAAATACTCAAGTAAAAATTCAATTTCAATATGAAAAGGCCCAATCTGAGGTATACCTAAGTGCTCTAAAAACAAGAAGAGTAATTGCATTTATTTTAAAAGAATGAAAACAGGAACTAACAAAGTTGCTGCCTAGACCTGTAAAAATATTTTCCTGGAAAACAGAAGTACTAACACTGTGGTTATGTCTAATAAACTTAACATCTAAAAATGCAAATGTTGTCCTTTTCTTGTTCTAAAGTAAATTTCATGTTAGGATGTATGTTAGTAACATATTCTAAAAATAATTGACATTGCCAAGAATGTTTGAATAAGGCAAATGTATCATTAACATATCTTCTGTAATATGTTGGTTTAAAGTTCTTCGGTCAATTCTTTAAAAATTCTTCTTCCAAATGACCCTTAAAATAGTTTGCAAACAACGGGCCTAATGGGACCCCATAGCAACTCCCCCGACCTACAGGTAGAGTTGCTTATTAAAGATGAAAGTTGAATCTTGCACAACAAGGATTTTAAAACCATAAACAATTTCAGCATCACTAAAAACCTTATTTAAAATAATCTCAATGGTTTCAGAAACAGGTACGTTGGTGAATAAGGACTCAACGGCTAGGCTAGCCATGAATAGTTCACCATCTTGTAACAGCACTTGCTTTTGAAAATCAAAACCATCCTTGTAAGTAAATTGCGATATAGAATATTCGTTTAAAAGCTTAACCAGAAACTTTGAGATGTTATAAGCAGGACTGTTGTAAGACGACATTATGGGTCTAATTGGTGTACCATCTTTATGTATTTTAGGGAGTCCATATAATATGTCAAAAGAGGAACCTGTAACAAAAAGTTTATGAAATGCCTCCTCATCAATAATCCCATCTTGTTTAAGTTTTCTAAAAAAAACGGTTGATTTTGTCTTCTTTTTTTTTAAATGTCAACGAAGTTCGGTTCAACAATAAGTTTGACTTTAGAGTTATCCGACAGAATCATATTAATTTTCTTTTTTCAAGATAGTCAACCTTATTAAGAATTACTATACCACTGCCTTTGTCAGGTTTGCATATTACTATGTTATCAAGTTTACCAAGTTCTTCAGACTTTCAGAGTCCTCTTTCCTAAAATATGGAGCCCATTTTACCTTAAATTTCTTATATGCGTCGTGAAGTAACAAAGATAATTTCTGTTGCAAGCTAGACATGTTAGTATAGTTATTGCTTGGCCTTGACTTCTGTGTTCCATCTTACAGACCTAACTTTGCTTATTTTTATTTTCCTTTCGAGGTGCTCTTTCAGAGTCTCAAGGGTCTTAACTTTACTAACATGTCTAGCTTGCAACAGAAATTATCCTTGTAATATCATTCAAGATGCATGAAACTCAACTCATTCACTAAACTTAGTATGGTACAAAAATTGCATCCTATTACTGGTGCATGATTAGTAGAAACGAAATTGTAGTGTGATATGAATAGAGAAACATATACATGCAATGATATTATGATAGTGATAGTAGTTTCCCCCAAATTACACCCATTTTCTTTATTTTTCCCCTACAGCAATTCACCTGCTGACGCAATAAGTAGACAAAGCTCCGCCTACTTGGGGATTTGGGGGAAGTGAGCAGACCTTGTCTCTCTTGGCCTTGGTGAACAGAATGACGGTCATACGCTTTTTAGCCTATTCCCATTTATACATAGGATTTAGGAAAATACAATAACAATAATTAAAAGAACTTAGAATTTACAAAAAACAACATATTTATAGCATCCAATATTACTTAATATATAATATAATAGGCAGGAAAGTGGGGACCAGAGATGGGAAGGCCAGGAAGGTGGGCTGAGGGAGGGATGAGGTGGGGAATGGGGAGGGAGGTAGGGAGGAACGGGATGGGGATAAAGGATGTTCGAAAGCATAGGCTGGCAATGCTTAACAACAAGATGTAAGTCACAAATAAATCGCTTAACTAACACCATTTGACAATGCACTCTATTACCGAAATTTAGGGGGAGGGGAGGTGTTTTGTACGCTGTTTCAAAGTACCATTTCTATCAAATAATCAGTTTGAAAGATATTTGAGAAAAGCGATGACTCTCGGTCTCTGAAATGCATAGTATAGCGTAGTAGCTTACATGTTTAGCGGTTAATAAAATTATATTTCTTTTAATACAGAAGCTAACAATTATCATAAAAATAATTTCATATTTTTACCAATAAATCTAAACAGCTGATTAGAAAAACGCCCTGAAATATCAGCTTTCAATAAAAGGAATATTTGTGCTCTGATGTATAAAAAAAGAGAACAAATTCACTTATTATAAAAACTTCTAGATTTTCATAATATAAGCTGTTCGGTGAATGAAGAAAACAACCTTTCAGTACCACTATACCGAGTTTGTGATATAAACAGTCAAAATGACTGTTTGGTCCCCGACTTCATTATGCAGCAGAACCACATTCATATATATTCAGGAGATCAGAGACGCTCGCGAACGAATTTGCAATGCAAAGTACAATGTGAAATCTGTCTTAGGTAAAGGTGCGAATGTAACAGAAATTCACCAGGTACAGCAGTCTATAGAATTCTTTTCGTTTTTGCTTTACTTTTCTCTGATTGTACAGAACATATTTACTAATATATACATAATGAGCTTCAGAAGGCTTCACAAGTTTTAGTGAACAAAATGCGTAAATAGACAACTGGAGAGATTTACGGAATGCTAACACCAGTCGAACAACAGACGTTCCCCTATAAAACTACAGTACCAGGAATAATACAAAGAGGAATTGCTCCAGTTAATTAATGACGGTGACACCGTCAAATTTATTATATCTTACAAGAACAGGAAGAATGGTGGCCTCTTCTTGAAAAATAATCTTTCTGATGTGAACAGCGACATGAATCGCATGGGCGTGGTTTACCAATATGCATGTTCGATCGGCGACTGTAAGCTCCGCAATATTCCATGTAATATTTTGAATCTGTTTGGGACGATCGCTACTACGCTTCCTCTGTGACTGACATACCACCTCCAGACAGGAACGCCGAAAACGCATAGTACACTTCAGGCGCGTACCACCAGCTGAACGAGGGAGATGCTGGTGAACAACACCATTATAATGGATGGTTCTCATGAAAAAAGGCGCCTTCAGATAAGAGGCCTTGCATATGAGAGAGAAATAACGGTCAATGAATATGCAGATTGGTTATACATCTATCACACTGCCTTCATTCAACTGACCAATGTGATTTTTTTCAATAACAATTAGTTTTTATTCTTTCAGTTTTAATAATACTCATTGTGCCGACCTTTATTGTTGTTTGGTGACACCAGTCATTTATTTTAACTATCAATCTGTAATTGGAGACAACTTCATGTATAAACTTATCTGAATTGTTTTGCTTATTTTTAGAAAAATTATGACAAACAAACTGTCATTACTTATTCAAGGTAGTTTGGGATAGTTCCATCGTTGACTTATAGATAAACTGCTTGCTTTCCTTCCTATTTTCCTATCGCGAGTAACTTCTTACCAGGACATTTTGTTGACTTCGAGGACTTGTTGTTTGATTTGATTTGAACATAGAGTTTAGGCCAAAGGCCAAGCGCTGGGACCTATGGAGTCATTCAACACTGAAACGGAAATTGACAGTAAATAGGTTTTAAAGGTGTAAGAGGAGGAAAACCTCGCAGTTGCACTATGAACCAACTGTTAGGAGAGGGTGGAAAGTGAGATGGAAGAAAGAGAATATGAATGGAGGTATAGCAAAAGAAATGAAAGAGGTTGCAGCTAGGGGCCGAAGGGCCGCAGTAAAGAACCTCAAGTAATGCCTACAGTGGACCGTATGAAGTGCACTGACGGCACTACCTCCTTAAGGGGGAGCAGTGGTTATTATAAAATCTTTTGTATTTGAGGATGACTCA
>NC_087201.1:69584619-69592119 GCF_015104395.2 Macrobrachium nipponense
TGAGTCATCCTCATACGGTCCACTGTAGGCATTACTTGAGGTTCTTTACTGCGGCCCTTCGGCCCCTAGCTGCAACCTCTTTCATTTCTTTTGCTATACCTCCATTCATATTCTCTTTCTTCCATCTCACTTTCCACCCTCTCCTAACAGTTGGTTCATAGTGCAACTGCGAGGTTTTCCTCCTCTTACACCTTTAAAACCTATTTACTGTCAATTTCCGTTTCAGTGTTGAATGACTCCATAGGTCCCAGCGCTTGGCCTTTGGCCTAAACTCTATGTTCAAATCAAATCAAACAACAAGTCCTCGAAGTCAACAAAATGTCCTGGTAAGAAGTTACTCGCGATAGGAAAATAGGAAGGAAAGCAAGCAGTTTATCTATAAGTCAACGATGGAACTATCCCAAACTACCTTGAATAAGTAATGACAGTTTGTTTGTCATAATTTTTCTAAAAACAATGCAAAACAATTCAGATAAGTTTATACATGAAGTTGTCTCCAATTACAGATTGATAGTTAAAATAAATGACTGGTGTCACCAAACAACAATAAAGGTCGGCACAATGAGTATTATTAAAACTGAAAGAATAAAAACTAATTGTTATTGAAAAAAATCACATTGGTCAGTTGAATGAAGGCAGTGTGATAGATGTATAACCAATCTGCATATTCATTGACCGTTATTTCTCTCTCATATGCAAGGCCTCTTATCTGAAGGCGCCTTTTTTCATGAGAACCATCCATTATAATGGTGTTGTTCACCAGCATCTCCCTCGTTCAGCTGGTGGTACGCGTCTTAAGTGTACTATGCGTTTTCGGCGTTCCTGTCTGGAGGTGGTATGTCAGTCACAGAGGAAGCGTAGTAGCGATCGTCCCAAACAGATTCAAAATATTACATGGAATATTGCGGAGCTTACAGTCGCCGATCGAACATGCATATTGGTAAACCACGCCCATGCGATTCATGTCGCTGTTCACATCAGAAAGATTATTTTTCAAGAAGAGGCCACCATTCTTCCTGTTCTTGTAGGATATAATAAATTTGACGGTGTCACCGTCATTAATTAACTGGAGCAATTCCTCTTTGTATTATTCCTGGTACTGTAGTTTTATAGGGGAACGTCTGTTGTTCGACTGGTGTTAGCATTCCGTAAATCTCTCCAGTTGTCAATTTACGCATTTTGTTCACTAAAACTTGTGAAGCCTTCTGAAGCTCATTATGTATATTATCCAAAGAAGAGCAATGGGGGATAACTCTCCTCACGTATGCACTTATTACACTCTCTTTGTGCCTATCAGGGCACTCACTTCTGCTACTCATACATAGGCCAAGGTTAGTGCTTTTAGTGTATACTAAAGTCGTCTGTTAGCTTGGCTCTTTTTTCACAAAGACGTCCAGGAAAGTTAGTGAATTATCGTTGCAGAGTTTATAGGTAAATGTAAGGCACGACCTATGCTCAAAATAATTTCTTAGCTCTTCTAGTTGTAGTTCATTTTTGACGACCACAAAAATGCCATCGATGTATCTGCAATATATTTGTGGTATATCTTGTATTTCTTCGATAATTCTTCCCTTCAAAACTCTCATGTAAAAATTTTAAACCATAACACCCACTGGCGATCCCATAGCTACACCGTCAATTTGCAGGAACAGTTTTTCATCTGGGCCACATAACCGCGATTCTTTGGTGCAGGCTGTTAACACCTCAAGTAGCGGGTTCGCCAGAATGTCTCCAGTAGTTGTCTGTCGCTATGGCATACTTCATTTATTAGCAGTTCGATGGCTCTTCGGCTGGGACGTTTGTGAGTAATGAAGTGACGTCTAACGGTAAAATCCTCATTGATGATAAAATATATTGGATTTTATGTATGAACGTATGTATTATGGACGTATGTGTATATATATATATTATATATATATATATATATATATATATATATATATATATATAATATATATATATAGTATATATATATTATATATATATATATATATATATATATATATATATAATATATATATATATATATATATTGCGCGTTTGTGTGTTCTACAGAACACATGGATCTTATGTTTGTATGTATGTGTGTATGCATGTATTTCAGTTGAGAGACCCGGGTTCGATCTCGATGTGAGCCAAAAATTTATTTCTGTTCCACACGTAATTGTGTGTTGATGACTTTATGTATTTATATATTTATGTATGAAAGGACATAGTAAATATGTGCTGTACAATCAGAGAAAAGTAAAGCAAAAACGAAAAGAATTCTGTAGAGTGCTGTACCTACCTGGTGAATTTCTGTTACATTCGCACCTCCACCTAAGACAGATTTCACATTGTACTTTGCATTGCAAATTCGTTCCCGAGCGTCTCTGATCTCCTGAATATATATGAATGTGGTTCTGCTGCATAATGAAGTCGGGGACCAAACAGTCATTTTGACTGTTTATATCACAAACTCGGTATAATGGTACTGAAAGGTTGTTTTCTTCTTTCACCGAATAGCTTATATTGTGAAAATCTAGAATTTTTTTATAATAACTGAATTTGTTCTCTTTTTATACATTAGAGCACAAATATTCCTTTTATTGAAAGCTGTTTAGATTTATTGGTAAAAATATGAAATTATTTTTATAATAATTGTTAGCTTCTGTATTAAAAGAAATATAATTTTATTAACCGCTAAACATGTAAGCTACTACGCTATACTATGCATTTCAGGGACCGAGAGTCATCGCTTTTCTCAAATATATTTCAAACTAATCATTTGATAGAAATGGTACTTTGAAACAGCGTACAAAACACCTCCCCCTAAATTTCGGTAATAGAGTGCATTGTCAAATGGTGTTAGTTCAGCGATTTATTTGTGACTTACATCTTGTTGTTAAGCATTGCCAGCCTATGCTTTCGAACATCCTTTATCCCCATCCCGTTCCTCTCATCCTCCCTACCTCCCTCACCATCCCCACCTCATCCCTCCCTCAGCCCACCTTCCTGGCCTTCCCATCTCTGGTCCCCACTTTTCTGCCTATTATATATTATATATTAAGTAATATTGGATGCTGTAAATATGTTGGTTTTTGTAAATTCTATGTTCTTTTAATTATTGTTATTGTATTTTCCTAAATCATATGTATAAATGGGAATAGGCTAAAAAGCGTATGACCGTCATTCTGTTCACCAAGGCCAAGAGAGACAAGGTCTGCTCATTTCCCCCAAATTCCCAAGTAGGCGGAGCTTTGTTTACTTATTGCGTCAGCAGGAAAATTGCTGTAAGGGAAAAATAAAGAAAATGGGTGTAATTTGGGGGAAACTACTATCACTATCATAATATCATTGCATGTATGTGTTTCTCTATTCATATCACACTACAATTTCGTTTCTACTAATCATGCATCAGTAATAGGATGCAATATTTGCACCATACTAAGTTTAGTGAATGAGTTGAGTTTCATGCATCTTGAATGATATTACAAGGATAATTTCTGTTGCAAGCTAGACATGTTAGTATAGTTAAGACCCTTGAGACTCTGAAAGAGCACCTCGAAAGGCAAATAAAAATAAGCAAAGTTAGGTCTGTAAGATGGAACACAGAAGTCAAAGCCAAGCAATAACTATACTAACATTTCTAGCTTGCAACAGAAATTATCCTTGTTACTTCACGACACATATAAGAAACGTAAGGTAAAATGGGCTCCATATTTTTGGAAAGAGGACTCTGAAAGTCTGAAGAAACTTGGCAAAGTTGATAACATATTAATATGCAAACCTGACAAAGGCAGTGGTATAGTAATTCTTAATAAGGTTGGCTATCTTGAAAAAAATAAATATGATTCTGTCGGATAACTCTAAATTCAAACTTATTGGTGGACCGAGCTTCGTTGACATTTAAAAAAAAAAAGAAGACAAAATCAACCGTTTTTTTTAGAAAAATTAAACAAGATGGGATTATTGATTAGGAGGCATTTCATAAACTTTTTGTTACAGGTTCCTCTTTTGACATATTATATGGACTCCCTAAAATACATAAAGATGGTACACCAATTAGACCCATAATGTCGTCTTACAACAGTCCTGCTTATAACATCTCAAAGTTTCTGGTTAAGCTTTTAAACGAATATCCTATATCGCAATATACTTTAAAGGATGGTTTTGATTTTCAACAGCAAGTGCTGTTACAAGATGGTGAACTATTCATGGCTAGCCTAGCCGTTGAGTCCTTATTCACCAACGTACCTGTTTCTGAAACCATTGAGATTATTTTAAGTAAGGTTTTTAGTGATGCTGAAATTGTTTATGGTTTTAATAGACAGCTTTTTAAAACCCTTTTAGTACTTGTTGTGCAAGACTCAACTTTCATCTTTAATAAGCAACTCTACCTGCAGGTCGGGGGAGTTGCTATGGGGTCCCCATTAGGCCAGTTGTTTGCAAACTATTTTAAGGGTCATTTGGAAGAAGAATTTTCAAATAATTGACCGAAGAACTTTAAACCAATATATTACAGAAGATATGTTAATGATACATTTGCCTTATTCAAACATTCTTGGCAATGTCAATTATTTTTAGAATATGTTACTAACATACATCCTAACATGAAATTTAATTTAGAACAAGAAAAGGACAACACTTGCATTTTTAGATGTTAAGTTTATTAGACATAACCACAGTGTTAGTACTTCTGTTTTCCAGAAAAATACTTTTACAGGTCTAGGCAGCAACTTTGTTAGTTCGTGTTTTCATTCTTTTAGAATAAATACAATTACTCTTCTTGTTTTTAGAGCACTTAGATATACCTCAGATTGGGCCTTTTCATATTGAAATTGAATTTTTACTTGAGTATTTCACAAAAAAAAAACTCATTCGCAAGAAATTTAGTTTTTAATATTATAAACAAAATGTTAGCAAAGTTTGTTTCCAAACCTACAATGAGCTTTAAAGTTCTAAAATTAACTATGTTTGCCCCAATTCCTTTTACTCACTCCGACAATTTACGTTCCAAAGTTAAACAAATTATTGAAAACGAACTAGGATTTTTTAAATTAAACCTCGTTCCTATAAACCCTAAGAAAATTGGAGTTTTCTTCAGTTATAAGGACAAGCTTCAAGAATTCGTTTGATCCAACATAATATATAAATTTCACTGCCCAAGAGGCCTTGGTAATTACGTTGGATCTTCTCGAAGACTGTTGCAGGTTCGATATTATAGCCATCTTGGTCTTAGTTATAGGACAGGGTCAAGAATATCCAATCCGGAATTTTCTAATATCAGGAATCATCCATCCAATTGCAAAATTAAAGTGAAAAAAAAATCTTCCAATAATAGGCACTACTACACAAACAAGCTGCTTAACGACCTCTGAGTCTTTATTTATCAAGCACCTCTCTCCAGGCTTAAACTCTAATGTTTCTTCGTTTCCTCTCTCTCTCTCTCTGGCCTAAGTGTTGTCTGGGCATGTACGAACTTTCCTAGAAACTAGGAAAGTTTGTACATGCCCAGACAACACTAAAACTAAATAATTTTAATGTTTTAATTTTTTTAATTTTAGCTGATTTTTCATAATAATTTGTGCTTTTATCTTGTAATTTATTTTATAGAAAAATGTTAATAATTTCAGACTGATGATGTGTTGAAGCGACATGAAACGTTTCACATAATTAAAGCATGACGCATAGGCAGTTGTCTTCCAGGGACTCCTGAATGTTTTATCAATGATCTTCCTGATATATATATTACTATATATATATATCTATATATATATATATATATATATATATATATATATATATATATATATATATATATATATATATATTATATATATATTATATATATAATATATATATATATAAAGGTATAAACCACGAAGGAAAGTGAAACACTGGAGTAGTTACAAGATCTTTCAACTCAACGCCCTTTACTTAGCAGACTGAATGACATGCAAGAGAAACTGAGAGGACAAGGAAGGGTAGTAAAGTGACAGATAGGGATTATAAGGAGATAGGCACCTAGAATCCAACTCACCTGGAGAATTCGTAACCTCCCCGAGCGAGCACAAACATGGGTGTGTTGGATTCTAGGTAATTATCTGCTTACAATCCCTATCTGTCACTTATACGACCCTTCCTTGTCCTCTCAGTTTTCTCATGTATGTCAGTCAGTCTGATAAGGAAAGGACGTTGAGTCGAAAGATCTTGCAGCTACCCTAGTGTTTTTCACTTTCCTTCGTGGCTTATACTTTTATTTATGCATTTATCACGTTCCAAACTTTCGTGATTCAGTTATACACACACACACACACACACACACACACACATATATATATATATATATATATATATATATATATATATATATATATATGTGTGTGTGTGTGTGTGTGTGTGTGTATAACTGAATCACGAAAGTTTGGAACGTGATAAATGCATAAATAAAAGTATATACTATATATATATATATTATATATATATATATATATATATTGTGTGTGTGTGTGTGTGTGTGTGTGTGTGTGTGCGTGTGTGTGTGTATGTGTATGTAAATAAATTCTTCTGTTAAAACAGAATACGTCTCAAGTATAAAATCCCCATTAAAACACTGTTTTAAAGCTAAGGACTATATCTCGATAGACTTACTTCCACCCTTATCAAGTAGTGAATGACAGGATTTTCATTGGTATAATGTATAGTGAGAGATATGACCTTAGGTGATGCCTTTGGGACTTCCCAAAGCATCAGTCGAGCACGTATCCAACTCGTCCAAGGAGGAACGAAATATATTTAAAGATTTAGTGTAGCTAAAAGGTTTCATATTATTAACTTCTGAGACCTAGTATTATACCAATGAATTATGCAACTCATGAACAAAAGAGATCTATAGAGATTCTTGGGTGACGTATTTTTCGCTGTATCGACACATGTGAACTACACGTGATCGCAACAGTGTAATTGCTGTTGTTGAACACAACGCTTAGATAACCTAATTCCTAATGGCTATCAATTCAACGAATTAGTGAATACACCCATTAGATAGCCATAAAAAGCTCAATTCGATTATGAGACTACAAATAACAGTTATGTAAGCAATGAACAGAATGGATGTTAGTACAATGCACCAATTAGAGATTGTGTATTCTTTGATGTTATTTTATAAAAAGCAATATAAACAATACAGCTGAGGCAACTGCATTGACATGAATAAGGAAGGCTTTACTGTTCCCATTGGTGGTGAAAACTTCAGCATTTTTTATTCATTATGACTAAATGACCCCCTTTTCTCTATAACTGAAATATTTCCTTAAACTTATAGATCGTCTCCTACCTGGTACAGAAGCAACTTTATTTATCTTCCACTTAAGCTAGTACTTAAATCTAAGGAGGCGGATGACAATATGGTTATTTGCTTATAATTTGATTTAATGTAAGCTTCATTACTGGCGCTCTTCGACCCATAAACGCAACTAAAGCTGTCTTTCCGTATATCTTCAGCCTAAGCCTCAGTCT
>NC_087201.1:69597119-69619706 GCF_015104395.2 Macrobrachium nipponense
GCGTTGTGTAACTGTTCATCAACACAGACAGTGAGTTTGAGATGCTATCCATAATCAAGGCATGAGTTTCCAATGGTATATCCATCAACAAGGCTTTTGAGTATGTGAAATACGCATTAACATAGATGAGGTTGTGAAGCTATCATGAATTGGATGTCATTGTTGGTACCCATTTAGTAAGTGATGCTGTAATGAACGTCGGTCTATGCCAAGCTATTCATAATAATGTGTTTGATCGCATTTGCTATATAGCACCTGAAATGCTTGAATGGTCATCAAGCAGTTAATGCATGTAGTACCAATATACATTTTAAATGCAGCATACTAAAGTACGAGCTATTAAGTCCTTTTGATAATTAGTGGCAAAAATATTCTATGATGTAAGCTTTTCCTCCCTAGCAAGAGCTCACATTACACAACTTCGTTGCTTTATTTTAAAGTTCAGGTGTTTCTTTAACTTTTATATAAACTTGAATACTTGAAAGATCGAAGGTAACTTTTAAGACGACGACTTTGATCATAGTAGGTGGGTTATCTTCATTTTGATTTGACGATTTTCAGAATGGGTTATATTCTAAGTATTAATATATGCTTTTTTTTAAGTGGTTTCTACTTAGTGAAAATTTTGAACTTCAAATGGCATCAGAAGTAGAGTAGAATTGTAAAGTATAATTTTTTTGTATATAGCCTTAATGCATAATTATGCTCTAAAATGTTTAATAACCTTTTTTGGGTGTTGATGGAGAAATGTAACACAAGGGTTTTATACGCTAATTATCCCTTCAATTAAAAGATATCTTACTTAATTCAAGACGGAGTTGCCGGGTAATTGCCGTAAGAATATTTTCTGCCGCTATTTTTCTGTTACAGGTCACAATTTGCTGGAGGAATCGGTATTCTAGAAAATGTGCAAAACCTTTGTGTTGGGCTGATGTTTCTAGAGATCCACGATGTCGACAAGAGATGTAAGCTTCTATTCATTTACTTTCTAAATTTTCCATGATGCACTTTTCATTAAAATTGATAGGTTTGTAAATTAAGTTCAAATTCCTCGGATATTGTGCATTCGTAAACCTACCATATGCCTGTGTATCATAGTTTTTTTATTAATAAATAATAGGTCTTTAGTTTTCAGTCTTTGACTGCTTCCTCGTATTTTTATAGAGAAAAACAACGTGTGGAATCTGGTTTATCATCCATATAATGACAGATGTTGAAAGTGAAAACTACTTAATTTAGAAATAACCAGGCTGTTTAACAGTATTCGCGTTTTATTGAATACACATTTGAGAGGCCTCTATGAAATTTTAAACTTTTAAGTAAATTAATGTATGCCAACCTCGAGGTCGTTTGGCAAACAAATCTGCTTGACCACATAAAGCTTTGAGATGCAAAGTTTCTTTTGCCAAGAACATTAATAATTTGTTTTACCGATTCCCGGTTAATAGGTCACTTCGTTTATGAATAACTTCACGGGTCCCAGCGCTTTGCTATTTTGTTTAAATCTCTCTTGCATTCCGTTAAGTATGTCACTAGTATAGGATAATGATCACTTATTCTCAGGCAGTGCACTGTAGGCACTGATTAAGGTTCTCTACATCATCCCTTCGTCTTCTAGCCACAACCCCCTCTTATTCCTGTTACTGTACCTACGTTCGTATTCTCTTACAACTTTCTTTACACCCTTTCCTATTAATTGTTTCATAGTGCAACTGAGAAGTTTGGTCCTGTTACACCTCTCAACAGTGTTGCTGTTGTATCCGCATAAAGTTTCCGCAAGCGCTTAGTTAAGTTTTTCAAGCGATGCTTGTTTACTTTTGGCCTTCTATACGGAAACAAAGAAAACGAAATTCTCGCCTTACTCGGTAAACTACTATGAGATTCAGGGCCTCTGTAACACGGTTTTTTGGACTTGCCTCCTTATCAAAGCATCGGATGTAGCTGAAAGTTGACATATGTATATTTTACAACCACACAAATTTTGTCAGCATTATCAATAACCTAAACCCGATAGTTTTAATTTTTATAGGGTAAAAATTTCTAGCCGACGCCATGGCCAATAATTAAGAGCCAAGAGTCGAAAACATTCATTACGTAAGCAAGGTAAACGCCTTTTGATGAAATGTTGCCCCGTCCATCCACCAGACAGATATTCATTCACCTTGTACCATCGGCTCGGAAACCCAAAGACTTTATGAATGGCGGAACGATACATGGATGTGGGTGGGGTATCTGTGCTGGCGTAGTAATACTACTGTAGCAGTAGTGCCGCAACAGTAAAGCAGTGATATACATGAATTAAACGTTTAGGCCAACAGCTGGGATCCTTGACGATCATTTAGCACTTCTTACAACTACTAGAAAAATGAGTTTTTATAGCCAGAAGTTAAATTTTCTAATCCAACAATGCCCATGATAGCCTTCAGTGTTATCCTGAATTATAACGAGGCCAAAGTGGGTGGAGCCCCATGAAGTCATCTATCATTCTGACGATAATTATTGGTGAAGGTTTAAAGCCAAAATACGGTACCGGCTTTTTTTTTTTCAGTAAATAGGTAGATAGCCAATAAATAAAAATTGCTTGACATTGGATGTAGCAGTTATCAAATCAAGCTTGTCTACTGTTTTTGAAAATTACCAACTATTCCCTATATCTTGTCAATCTGATTGTGACCTATAAATTAGACTGTAATTTTGGGAGTTAGACTAATAATCGAAGTGTTTTTGTATTTATTAACATATATTGTTGGTTTGTTCTTTATGACAATTATCAGTGGAGAGGTTTTAGAGTTCATAAAGGTATACTGCTTTGCTTGTATTTAAATTTGTATGTCATTGTTGGCAGAGGTATAGCCTTCGTTACGTATAGCCAATCATCCATCGAGAAAGAGGGAAGAAATGCTGTCATAAGTTACGTAACGAGTGCGTTCGAAACCTTTTCTCTGAGTAAGTTGGCCCGTCTTCAAAAAAAGTCATTTTTACATTATAAGTACCAAATTTATTCAACCTACGTAATGCAGAATACAGTCAAAATTTATGTGTAGATATAATGTGTATTCTGAATAAGCGTTATATTTATGAAATGCATAGATAAAAAGTTAAAGAAAAAACCGTGTTACAGAGGCCCTGAGTCTCATTGTAAATTATTGAATTTCCTAATTGTGAACAATGTTTCATCAGAGTCTGACACTGATGTGTAATACCTGAATCGATGTGTTTGTCATTTTGACCATATAATTATGCACTGTTGCTCGGCATCATTATTAACATTTTGAGGCTGTGTCACATATAACACTATTGTCTGCGTTGGTGTGTTCATCACTATATGACGATATAATCATGCACTGTTCCTCGTCATCATTATTAACATTTTGAGGCTGCGTGTCACATAATATAATACTATTGTCTTGCTCATTTTCACTTTTTTTTTTTCATCATCAGCTTCGTCTGAAATTGAGTAATCTTCAGGAAAAAACTTTTAATATGTAATCATGTGAATCATATGAATCTACTAATTCATTGTCGTCCTGAGTTTCACAAATTTCAACTTCAGTTTCTTCTTTGAAAAATAGCAGTTTTCTGGGGGGAAAATTACGCGATTTCCAGCCGCTCATGTTTTCTTCATTTATAGGCCATCTGCTGTATATGGTCACTACAAAGTATCGAACGGGATAAAACAATGAACTCATATGCATGATAATGGATTGGCGATCTGGGAAGATAGAATACTTAGTCCGCAAAATTATGGTTGCCACTTGAACTTTACGAGTTTTGCAGAGATGCAAGTATATATAATATTAGAAGTTTCATTGTCTATGAAACGTGAGCTCCAAAGATATATTTTTGAAACTCTGGATATTACCTTTGTACATAGCAAATTAATTAAAAGCGAGAATTCTGGCACTGAAAATCCTTCGTTGAAAACACTTGAGTATCGCACTTGTTTAGCGTATTACCTACTAGCGATAAAAACTGTATGCCCATAGGAGATTGCGGAGGAAATTGATCACTTGTTTACTGCACCTATTCGTAGGATATGATGATCACGAACTTCGCACTAGGGATTTGAACGATTTATATCAATTTCGTTATATCTATGGTACATTACTAATATATATATATATATATATATATATATATATATATATATATATATATATATATATATATAGATAGATATATAGATATATAGGTATATAGGTATAAGATTATATATATACATACATGTATGTATATATATAGTATATATATATATATATAATATATATATATATATATATATATATATATATATATATATATATATTATATATATATATATCTATATATTATTATATATACATACATATATATATATATGTATATATACACATATACATGAAATATATAAATATATATATATATATATATATAATATATATATATATAAAGATAAAATGCCACGAAAGAAAAATAAACGAAGGAGTCTGCGAGATCTTTCGGCTGAAAAGCCCTTTACTGAAGCAGCTACTGACAAAAATACGAGAAAAGACAATACAAGAAGGTTCGTATAACTGACAGATAGGGATTATAAAAGGATTAGTGCCTAGAATCCGACACACCTGGAAGATAATCCTTTTATAATCCCTATCTGTCAGTTATACGAACCTTCTTGTATTGCTTTTCTCGTATTTTTGTCAGTAGCTGCTTCAGTAAAGGGCTTTTCAGCCGAAAGATCTCGCAGACTCCTTCGTTTATTTTTCCTTCGTGGCATTTATCTTTATTATGGATTATCACGTTCCTAACTTTCGTGATTCTGTTATACATATATATATATATATATAAAAATACATATTATACATATCTTTATATGTTTTGACCATATGATATGTATGTATATGTTATATATATATATATATATATATATATATATATATATATATACAATTATTTAACATATACATATATATGTATATATATCATATATAAAACAATATACCACACCATATATATACAGATATGTATACTATACATGCATATATTATTTATTATATATAATATACCATATAATATATCGATCATATAGAATAATCATATATCATCATAATATATAATATATTAATATACTATATAGATATATTAGAGTATAATATATAATATAGATAGATAGATAGATAGATATAGATATATTCTGGTATATATATACATACTACATGTAGATATATATATATATATATACATATATACTACATATATATATGTATATATATATATAATAAAAATAAAATATATATATATATATATCCTATATATATATATATGTATATATACACCATATATTACATGAATATATAAATATATATATATATATAGTATATATATAATATACATATACATATCTTATATGTTTACATATGTATGTATATGTATGTATATATATATATATATATATATATATATATATATATATATTATACATATCATATATATAAAATATATATGTATATATCATATATTACAAATTTATATCACACATCTATACATATATGTATACTATATATCATATATATATATATATATATATATAGAATATATATATATATATATATATATATATATTTTATATATATACATATATATACATTCATATATATTCATATATATATATATTCATACATACTATATATTATATACCATATATCATATAGATACATATATATACATATATATATTCATATATCATATATTATACATCCATATATATACATATTTATATATTCATAGCCCCTTTATAGACATATTTTTCCACATTATATACTAGTATACATTTATACATAATACATATACAATACGTACTATACATGTCATTATATACATATGAGGAGTATTATTTTTTCCTTTCTTATTTGTCCCATATTTTTTTTATTTACAGATAAGTTTGTAATAAGCATAACAGCATTTATGTATCATTATATAACTCATTAAATCACATGGGAAATAATTCTATAATAACAGATTGATGTACATTAATCATATCACCGTCATATTCTGATAAGTGTTATCTTTTTTAATATTTGTTTGAATGAGAAATTGTTTGAAAGTAAAAAAAATATTGCAATTTGTATATGACAAATTTACATGAATGCGCCATGAAGAAATTGCTGCTGAAAATGCAGATGTGGAATCCGCATCGAACACAAACTTGGATAGCTGGCGAAAATTCCGCACTTCGGCAACACTGATACCGAGATGGAGGATCTTGTTTGTTTCTACGCCGTGCCTCTAACACGTCATCCATTCATTAAAAAAAGACATGACTGATGTCCCATCATACGTTAATGCATTATAGTTTGGAGGGGACATAATGAATATGTATCATTTAGTTAAAATAAATCCAAAGTGCTTAGAAATCTTCGCATTATTTGGAAATGCAATTCGCACGGAACAGCAGACATGCCGTTTTTTTTACCCTGTCATCCATTGAAGACATGTCTAAAGCACGTCAGATATGAATGAATTATAATAGTTTGGAGAGACGTAATAAATATGTGTCACTTCGTAAAATAAATCCAAAGTGCGTAGAGCAATTCGTATTATTTGGAAATGCCATTCGGACGGACTATTAAAAATTGTTGATAAAATGTCCTGTGGACAGATTTTTTTTAGCTTATGGTTTCTATACGTATGAAAAAAAGGTCAGTTCAGTATCAGTTAACGTTCGTAGGGGATATAACGAATTTGTTTCATTTATTGGCCAATGAAAGGTGCATCAAGTGTACCTATTTTTTGGAAGAAGCACTCATATAATTGCCCAAACCATAGATATACAGAGAGAGATCTATGGTTCATACCATCACGCCCGTCTCTTTATCCCAAATAAAGGGCGGTGGAGGCGGGGGCGGGGGCTGGGGCTTGGGGGGGCGGAGGGGGGAATTGGGGAATATTATAAGTCATCCAGAATCATATAAATGATAATTATTACTCCTGTCAAGGATCATAAGTTTTTTTTTTTTTTTTTTTTTTTTATTCTACAAAGAATGTACCCAGGCTACCTTGGCCACTTAGTGCAAGCAATGAATCTTTGTATTGAGATGTAACTGTTGTATTTATTTATTCCATTATAGTAGTTAAAGAATGAAACCCTTTATCCTCAGGTGAAGCACAATCTGCGAGTATATATAAAAAAGCCACGAAACAAAGAAAAATACTTTTATTCTCTCTCTCTCTCTCTCTCTCTCTCTCTCTCTCTCTCTCTCTCAATATCTGAATACCTTTGCAAGGACAGATGTGGACTGAAAGGTAAGCACTAGACCAACTTCGCATTTTATCTTAGTGATTCGTATTCAAGAAGAATGTTCTGTAGTGAGGCTCCACATCTCAAAATATACATCGTCACATGAACGCTCGTGTATACTACTGCTAGACAGAATAGAATGGGAAATAAAACTGAAATTGTTGTCTAAACCGGGAAGAGAGGTTGACCATGACTACGTCCATTTAGTAAGCCGTGCTTTACCCGTTACTTGTGTTTTCATTTATATTACTTTTGTAAACTCTGTAATATCGTCTGATATAGACTTAAATACTTTTATTTAATATTACCCTTAGGTGTCATTATCGAAGGCAGTCGGATAAAAGCTTCATGGGGGAAGTGGAGAAAGATAGCTAGAGTAGTATGGGATAAGAAAATGCCAATCAAGCTAAAAGTTAAGATATATAACACTGTGACAAGATCAGCGTTAATGTATGGAGCAGAAACATGGGCTCTAAGAAGAAAAGAGGAAGTAAAGATTCAGAGAACAGAGATGAGATTGCTGAGTAGATTATGGGAGTATTGCTGTTTGAGAGATTGGAAAATGATGAAATAAGACGAAGGGAAGGCTTAGTAAAGATTACAGAAGTGATAAGAGAGTCATGATTGAGATGGTATGGCAATGGCGGATCTAAAAATATCTCATGTATATATATATATATATATATATATATATATATATATATATATATATATATATATATATATGTTATATATATAATAATATATATATATATATATATATATATATATATATATATAATATATATACATATATATATATATAATATGTATATATACATATATATATTACGGTTTTTGATCGCCTCGTCTTCCCAGTATCATTCATTTTTAGTTATTTCCTAGAAGAACAGCCATTTTCATTTTTACGCCCCATTTAAAGCATTGGGGAGATTGGCATGTCCGGTCTGGGGGGAGAATAATCCATTAACAACTACACCTAGTGTATAGGGTAAGAAGGGCAGGTCGCAGGGGTTATATAGGCTTCTTGGTGGGCTTTAGGTACTCCTAGCTTTAGACCACTTTTCCCACAAATGTGCTGGATGTGTTTTTGCATCTTTCCAGACAATGCTGTAGGCAGTGTGTGATCCCAGGCCGCTTGGAAATGCCCTGATTCGTCCTCAGTCTATGCCAGCTTCTGTTATCAGGCAGATGTGCTTGCCTCTGAGTTGAAGTCAGCCCCTTTGTTTTGTCGTCGCTGGTTGAAGCCCTCCTCAGACATCACGATACATGTGCAAGCCACTAAGGACTACATGTACGTCTCGAAAGTGCAAAATCCAACCAGTCCTATTCCTTCAAGGCAAATCTTGCTATTTCCATTTTCAAATTTCCCTTTTATAACTCCTCTACTGAACGTCCTTTGTCCACCATCGTAGCACGTGCTACCCCTGTGACCTGTCCAAAATTAAGTCTTCATTGAACATTTAATTTAAGCACTAGAGTTCCTCCCCTAGTGTGTGATTAAAGATAAACACCCTCCATAGTGATCAGCTGAGATATTATGCAAGAAGTCTTTAGTTTATGTTGTGTGTAATTTGGGAATTCATTTCCAGATTGCTGAGTCCATGCTCCGTCTCCTCGCAAGTGCTTGTATTACCTGAATTCATAAACTGGGAAACCAGCATTGCAGTAGATGTTGATTTCGGCCAGTTTTTCCACTTTGTGAAAGATAAGAGTGTTCCAGACAATACACGACCTCCCCCGATGGCATACCTGCCTTGCCTTTATCTCAGGCCATTCAATGTTGCTTGTAAATAAATGTAAATTAGATTAATCAGCCGAGTTTTCAATGGCAACCTTGCATTCCCTTTAACAGTTATCTTAGGTAAGTCATAAGCGCTCCATTTTCCCATATTTCCTTTTTTTACCCTTAAGTTTTGGACAAAGGCAAGCACCGCCCACCCACACGTCCCGGGACGGGCGGACGGGGCCTGCTACACGTCCCGGGACATGTGGCGAGCCCCGCCCGCCCGTCCCGGGATGCTTGGCATGCCCCGCCCGCCCGTCCTGGGAAACATAGCAGGCCTTGCCCACCCATCCCGGGACACATGGCGGGCCCCGCCAGCCAGTCCCGGGAAACGTGGCGGGCCTCGCCCACCCTTCCCATGACACATGGTGGACATCGCCCGCCAATCCCGCGACACATGGCGGGCCCCGCCTGCCCATCCCGCGACACATGGCGGGCCCCGCCTGCCCATCCCGCAACACATGGCGGGCCCCGCCTGCCCATCCCGCGACACATGGCGGGCCCCGCCTGCCCATCCCGCGACACATGGCGGGCCCCGCCTGCCAATCCCGCGACACATGGCGGGCCCCGCCTGCCAGACCCGGGAAACGTGGCGAGCCTTGCCTGGCCGTCCCAGGACATGTGGCAGGCATCGCCCGCCCATCCCACGACACGTGGCAGGCCTCGACTGCCCATCCCCGGAACGTGGCGGGCCTCGCCCGCCCATCCCACAACGCGTGGCAGTCCTCACCCGCCCGTCCCAGAACATGTGGCAGGCATCGCCCGCCCGTCCTGTGACACGTGGCGGGCCTCATTTGCCCATCCCGCGAAACGTGGCAGACCTCGCCCTCCCGTCCCGGGACTCGTGGCAGGCCCTGCCCGCCAACACTGGAACATGTGGCGGGCCTCGCCCGCCCGTCCAGGGACACGTGGCGGGCCTCATCCGCCCATCCCGGGATACGTGTCGGGCCTTGCCCACTCGTCCCCGGACGCGTGGCGGCCACCGCCCACCTGTCCCGGGACGCGTGGCAGGCACCACCCACCCGTCCCAGGACACATGGAGGGCACTGCCCGCCCGTCCTGGGACTTGTGGCAGGCACCGCCCGCCCGTCCCGGGACACGTGACAGGCCTCGCCCGCCCGTCCCCAGACACATGGCAGGCCCCGCCCACCCATCCCACGACACGTGGTGGGCCCCGCCAGCCCGTCCCGGGATGCATGGCGGGCGCGCCCACCTGTCCCGGGAAGCATGGTGGGCCCCGCCCGCCCATCCCAGGACAGGTGGCAAGCACCACCCGCCCGTCCCGGGACGTGTGGCAAGTCCTGCCCGCCCACCCCGGGACGCGTGGCGCGGCCCACCCGTCCCAGGACACGTGGCGGGCCTCGCCCACCTGTTCCATCGTAGACAACACCTTTGCTTAGTCTTATAACCAGAATATGCCACTGACTCCTTCCAATTCTTCTGGGGCTTCTCTGAATCCTTTCAGTTCTCCTGAGGCTTCTCTGAATCCTTTCAGTTCTCCTGGGGCTTCTCTGAATCCTTTCAGTTCTCTTGAGGCTTCTCTGAATCCTTTCAGTTCTCCTGGGGCTTCTCTGAATCCTTTCAGTACTCCTGGGTCTTCTCTGAATCCTATGCTTCTTCTCCTGGCACTCCACCAATCTCACGCTTTCTTCAATCCTCCCATCTTTCTTTACCTTTCTGGAATCAATAAAATTCTAAAGAAAACATTTCAGCATATTTATTTCCCTGCAACTTCCACTTCCTTCAATCCTCCCATCTTCCTTTCCCTTTCAGGAATCAACAAAACTCTTAAGAAAACATTTTAGCTTATTTAATTTCCTGCAACCTCAATTTCCTTCAAGGATCAACAAAGCAAACTTATTACAAATAAACATTAAACCTTCTATACAACAAACATTGTCTTCAAATTTTTCATATCTCATCCGTCTTTGTGAGGCCAGCGCCATTCCTTGGAGATCGCGCCATTCCTTGAAGACGAACAGCTGCTCCTTCAGTTTCCAGTTGTCTTTCTCCAGGCATCTGTTTTTCCCCTACAGGTTCTTCAGGTTGTAAACCAATTTCTCCTTCGCTCCTCGCAGCTGTCCAACCTCATCTTTCCGCTTTTCGTTCCGTTCGCCCTGGACACCGGTCTCCCTCTCCAGCCACGATTTCCTTTCTCTAGAAGGCATGTTAGCTCGTTCCTCTTCAGTTTTGCAGCCTCAACTTCACACTGGAGTCCAAACTTTTCCTTCCTGAGGTCTTCCACTTCCTTCTACAGGCGCTCGAACCTGACCTCTACGTCTTTCCTGCCGGATTCGCACTTTTCGGTCGCGTCCTTTTGTTCCTGGATGAGCCTCGCCATCCGCGCCGCTTCTTCGCTTTTTAACTGCGGGTCTTTCTCCTTCTGTCGTACGAGTTCCTCTTGCCTCTCAACCTGGCTGTTTGCCTCTGCCAACCGCATAGGGCATCGTTTCTCTCCCTAATTTCCTTTTTTTCCATCAGCTACTGATTTTCATCTGTGATCTTGAGGATTTTGTCTTCCAGCTGCCGATTTTCCCTCTTTTCTTGGTCGTTCTCCCTCTTCAGGAACAACGTGTCAGCTTCGAGTAGGCGATTCTTCTTGCCAGGCCTGCTGTTGCAACACCTCCTGAATGATCTGGATCACACGAGAGTGTTCTTCCCTTCCGGCCGCCTTCTGAATCTCTTCATTGTTGTCGAGCCTCTGTTGCAGCTGAAGAATTATCCTGTCCAAGTTCACTGGCTGCTCTCTTTGGCACCGGATGGTGTCTTGCCTAGCCGCAATTCTCTCCTTCAGTTCCTTCTCCTTGGGCTGTTCAACTCCATCAACAGTAGTCAGGAAGAACCTCGCCAGTGAATAGGCAGCCACAATAAATAAGATGACTATTCCTGCGTTAGACTTCTCTCCGTATTTCGAACAATATCTGGACATACCTAGTTCACATACTCTCCTCTCATTCTCTCTCGATTTTTCGTTGATTTTCTATATTCAACGAGAGATATTTCGATTTATCAAAATATTGCAGGAAATATTCTGAAAATTTTTTTAACTCTGCCTTGTCTCTTGGTGTTATAAATTGCTGAAATCTCTCTCTCACTCTCAGGGATTTTTTGCAGTACGTATCTTCTCTCTCTCTCTCTCTCTCTCTCTCTCTCTCTCTCTCTCTCTCTCTCTCTCTCTCCATGCGGGATTTTTTGTTAATCTTATCTGTTAAAATAAATTTGGGGATTTTCCTTTATTTACCTTTTTGTCTATAAGAAAAACAATACTACCTACAGGCGGGCAATTGCAACTTAGGGGGAAAATGGCCATTTTTCTAAGGCAATTTTCATTGTTATTGAATTTTACAGGATAACTAATTAAAAGATACAATTCTAAACGAATTAGCCGAAACATCAAGATTTTTTTTTATTATATTATATTATATATATATATATATATAAATATAGAATATATATATATAATATAATATAATATAATAGATATAATAGATAAATATATATATTAAATTACTTATATATATAATTATATACTATATATATATTATATATATTATATATATGATATATATATATATATATATATAATATATTATATATATATATATATATATATATATATATATATATATATATATATATATATATATTTAACTCTATATACTATATATATATTACTATATATATATCTATAATATATATATATAATTAATAATATATAAATAGATTATATATAGATAGATAATATAGAGATATATATATAAAATATATATAATATATTATAGATATATAATATATATATAATAATATATATAATATAATATAAATATATATTATATATTATATATATATATATATATATTTAAAATATATATATACTAATTAAATTTTATATATATAATAATATATAATAATATAATATATTATAATATATATATTATATATAATATATATATATATATATATAATATATATATATATATATATAGATTATATATATATATATAAATATATATATATATACATATGTCATATCACATTACCGTGATTCATATACATATATCGAGCTACAATGTCCTTTAATATCTAATTCGCTCTACCTCGGAATTAATATATTTTCATATATGCTTAACCGAAGGGGAATTTTTCTCGATAAAGATTTACCTGTACTTGGGCGCGAACGCAGGTACATTATAAATCCAGGAACGTCAGTGGAAGCGATACCACCCAACCGCGAGAGGCTTAAAGGTATATGTCGTCTCACACCTCAAATACTTTCTCGCGCTGAAGTATTCGTTGGTTTGGAGACAACATCAACCCGCCTCGACTCCGGTAGTTAAGTAGCGCTTTTGACAACACGTAGCATTTACATAAGTCATATCACATTACCGTGATTCATATACATATATCGAGCTACAATGTCCTTTAATATCTAATTCACTCTACCTCGGAATTAATATATTTTCATATATGCTTAACCGAAGGGGAATTTTTTCTCGATAATAGATTTACCTGTAGAGCGAATTAGATATTAAAGGACATTGTAGCTCGATATATGTATATGAATCACGGTAATGTGATATGACTTATGTAAAATGCTACGTGTTGTCAAAAGCGCTACTTAATTACCGGAGTCGAGGCGGGTTGATGTTGTCTCCAAACCAACGAATACTTCATTGCGAGAAAGTATTTGAGGTGAGAGACGACATATACCTTTAAGCCTCTCGCAGTTGGGTGGTATCGCTTCCACTGACGTTCCTGGATTTATAATGTACCTGCGTTCGCGCCCAAGTACAGGTAAATCTATTATCGAGAAAAAATTCCCCTTCGGTTAAGCATATATGAAAATATATTAATTCCGAGGTAGAGCGAATTAGATATTAAAGGACATTGTAGCTCGATATATGTATATGAATCACGGTAATGTGATATGACTTATGTAAAATGCTACGTGTTGTCAAAAGCGCTACTTAACTACCGGAGTCGAGGCGGGTTGATGTTGTCTCCAAACCAACGAATACTTCAGCGCGAGAAAGTATTTGAGGTGAGAGACGACATATACCTTTAAGCCTCTCGCGGTTGGGTGGTATCGCTTCCACTGACGTTCCTGGATTTATAATGTACCTGCGTTCGCGCCCAAGTACAGGTAAATCTATTATCGAGAAAAAAAATTCCCCCTTCAGTTAAGCATATATGAAAATATATTAATTCCGAGGTAGTGCGAATTAGATATTAAAGGACATTGTAGCTCGATATAGTATATGAATCACGTAATGTGATATGACTTATGTAAAAATGCTACGTGTTGTCATAAGCGCTACTTAACTACCGGAGTCGAGGCGGGTTGATGTTGTCTCCAAACCAACGAATACTTCAGCGCGAGAAAGTATTTGAGGTGAGAGACGACCTTTAAGCCTCTCGCGGTTGGGTGGTATCGCTTCCACTGACGTTCCTGGATTTATAATGTACCTGCGTTCGCGCCCAAGTACAGGTAAATCTATTATCGAGAAAAAATTCCCCTTCGGTTAAGCATATATGAAAATATATTAATTCCGAGGTAGAGCGAATTAGATATTAAAGGACATTGTAGCTCGATATATAATATAAAAATATATATTATATAAAATATATATATAATATATATCTTATACATATATATATAGAAAAATTTTTATCTATAGATATAATTATATATAGATATAGAGATATATATATATACATATATTGTTATATATAGTAGATATGTAAGTATATATCTATATATATATATATATATATATGATATAAGATATATAGAGATATGTTATATATATATATATAATTATATAATAGATAAGATATAATTATATATATATAGATATCATATATATATGTGTATATATATACATATATATATATATATATATATATATATATATATATATATATATATATATAATAATAATAATAATAATAATAATAATAATAATAATAATAATAATAATAATACAATTTATAAGAACATAACTCGCGTTCGTAAACTGAAATGCAATATGAAAACAAAGTAGAAAACACTAACATCTTTATACCTATTTAAGGCGAAAATGACACTAGCCATGAATTAGCGCGACTCGACGCGACGCGTTTGGTGTGAACGCACCCTAGTAAGACGTTGCGTATATGTTTAATATAATATACAGGCAGCTTTCTGAACGTCGAAATATCTGAGACTCCTTGTAACACATTAAAAATGGGTTGTAAATATGCAATTCACAATTATCTTATAATTTGAGAATATGGAAATATTAAGAATTGTTTTGAATGAATGCGGTTCAGCGACCATTAATCACCTGGAATCTAAATTCAGTCCCAATTCAGTAACAGAACAAAAGTAAACACACCTTTGATTAACCACAAAGTCATTTTCCAGGGAATCCATGTTATGTGACTGGAAATTGTTTGTACAATTCTGTGACGGACGGTCAATTTGAATTACAGTAGTTTTAAAGAATGTTGTATTCCAATAAAATATGCAGCACTGCTACAGTACTGTGTAACCACACTATATCATCAAATTGTTTTAAAACTGAAAATTTCATAGAGATGATGAAAATTTGAATTCCATTATGTAGTATACTACCAGGTGTTTCGAAATTAGAGCCCCCCGCCCCCCCACCAACTCCACAAACAAATGGAAGTTAGAAGTTTCTGCTATAGGCTACCTCCAAGTACATTAACTTAAGTTTATATTAAGTCATTTTTCATTTTACATTTCTTGTATTTTCAGACTGAGTGACAGAGTTAGATACAGCCATGGCTAATGACTTGGAGGAAATCAGATGGATTGACCGAATCCGGGCTATAACCTTCAGAGAGGCCAGGGATGCTGGCGCATCCTTCATTTCACGTTCCTGGATAGCTAAATACATTAAAAGAGATGAATCCTTTGTTAAAAGAAACTGGAACAAAAATCCATATGACTGTCATCGCGAAAAGAGTGAGAATCTTGGAAGGGCTGAAGTCCTTTCTCAGGAGTCAAAAGACATCATAGCTGAGGCATTGGGTAGACCAAGAAAGTCTTTACATAAATTGGCGCTTGAACTAGAAACAAAAAGGGGAAAGAAGAGAAGTTATAGTATTGTATATCATGAGTTGAAAAAATCTGGTATCAAGTCATTTCATGTTATCAGCAAGCCCAACATCACTTAGCAACAGAGAGAAGACCGTGCATGGTTTTGTGGTTCATTTCTTAAAGATTGGGATGAAGCTGACTTTCTCCATGTTGCCACATGAGATGAATTCTTCATTTACACAGTCAGGAAGCCAAATCATAAAAATTACATCATTTGGGTTGCAAAGTTGGATGATATCAGCAATGACGTGCACTATTGCCAAGTTGTGAAATTTCCTGAATGTTTGCGAATTTTTCTCTGTTTCACAGCCAAACGGTTAATGTGGATCATTAAAGAAAAAGGACAGTCATGGAATGGCGAATACTTCAGAGAAACTGTGCTTACTGATGGAGTATTTCCTATCCTCAAAGATTCTGAAAATGTGTTATCTGTTGAAGAAATCACATTTTTGCATTATAAGGCACCATGTTTCAAGGCTCTTCAGACACAGGAGCTGCTTTGAAATAGTGGTATCGATTTTTTCTCGTCAAGTGAATTTCCAGGTAGCTCCCTTGACCTTAATGTGTGTGAAAACATCAGTAGTATCTTAAAGGATTGTGTTGAAGGGCGCACAGTGAACTATGATGGTATACCAAGCCCTAACGACCTGCGAAGAGAGGTGACCGAAGTGCTCAGGGAAATGGAGTTTGAGTCTCAGCTTTTTTGCAATTTACTGAAATCATACCCCTCAAGAATGCAGGCTGTAGTACAGGCAGATGGAGGCCACACAAAATATCAAATACTCAAAGAGAAACTTAAATAATTGCCTGTTCTGAATTACTATTGTTTTTGTCCATATTGATTTTAGAGGGGGGGCGCTTTTATTTCGAAACACCCAACCCATATAGTCTACATACCGTGTAACCTACCTACCTATATTGGATATCATTTCTATCGCTATGGAATGCATCCACCTACAATTCCAGTACCTGTTATTTAGTATAACACTGAACCGTCTTCTCTGCCAGAGAACTTGAGAGCACTTTTTTTTACCTGGCAGTAGTTTTCATCAATTGAGACACAATAATCCATATTTAAGATATTTAATTATCTAATTAATTTTGTCTTGAGACCACTAAACTAAACAAAAACAAGAAAATGCTGGCACATTTTATAATCATACAAACTCGCATTGTTAAGAATGCGGAGGTCTGTAGAAATACTTATGTAGGGAATATATTAGCTAGGAAAATCTACTAGTAGAGTTATGGTAGATGAAGGCGAAGGAGAGGTAGAGAGAGAGGTAGAAACTGAATGCAAAATAGGATGTTTGAAAAGTGAGACCCATAAAACCAGCGCCTTCGACACAACAAAAGGTGATGAGGCAAGTTGTAAGGGTTGAACCTTGACCCATCAAGTGGGTGGTTACGATGGATCACGGCAACCACTAGGATTCGCCCAAGGGTGGGACTGGAAACAAGTAGGCGTTCAAGTTCAACCAATTAAGAAGAAATAGGGTGTTCTCCAGTTGAGAAGAAGGAGGAGTCTGATTTATCATTATTTTCGATTACTTATTGAAAACAAACTAATGATGATATATGACAGGGAAAATGTTTTAATCTGTCCTGGGTCCTAAATCAAATATTATTGCAAATACAATAGAAGCTCAGCTTCTCACTGCATAAAGAAAACATAATTTCAGGTCTATTTTAAATGTATAATGATGTAAACAGATATTACTATAGTAAATTCACATCACCAGTACATCTGATGTCTAGGCCAGTCCCTTACGACGCTCCTGATTGGCTGTTGAGAAGCCAATCACGGGGCTGGAAAATCTCAGTCTCTCTCAAGAGTTCACATAGGCAGGATGTATGTTCCACCTCTCATGAGGGATACGTCTTTCAGAAGCATCCCTCAGGAGAAGTGGAACATACATCCTGCCTATGTGAACGCTCCAGCCCTGCCATTGGCTTATCAACAGCCAATCAGGAGCGTCATAAGAGACTGGCCTAGACATCAAATGCACGGCTGATGTGAATCTACTATAGATTGAATAATGTCCACTACTAATTTTACTTCAACATAGATGTCATAGATGACATGATAATGGATTGACGAACTGGGAAGATAGAATACTTAGTCCGCATAATTATGGTTGCCACTTGATCTTTACGAGTTTTGCAGAGATGCAAGTATATATAATATTAGAAGTTTCATTGTCTATGAAACGTGAGATCCAAAGATATATTTTGAAACTCCGGACATTACCTTTGTACATAGCAAATTAATTAAAAGCGAGATTTCTGGCATTGAAAATCCTTCTTTGAAAATACTGAGTATCGCACTTGTTTAGTGTATTACCTACTAGCGATAAAAACTGTATGCCCATAGGAGATTGCGGAGGAAATTGATCACTTGTTTACTGCACCTATTCGTAGATATGATGATCATGAACTTCGCACATAAGGATTTGAACGATTTATATCAAATTTCATTATACCTAAGGTAAATTACTTATATATATATATATATATATATATATATATATATACAAACATACATATATGCATATATATATATACATATAAACATATATATACACTCATATATATATATATATATATATATATATATATATATATATATATATGAGTATATATATCCGAGGTAGAGCGAATTAGATATTAAAGGACATTGTAGCTCGATATATGTATATGAATCACGGAAATGTGATATGACTTATATGTATATACACACGTATACATGTATATATACTATATATACATACATACTCGTATATGCGTATATATATATATATATATATATATATATATATACTATAGATACATATATATTCATTATATATACATGCACTGTATATAGATATATATATATATATATTATATATATATACATATACTTGCACCTATATATGTATAAATGAGAAGTATTATTTTTTCCTTTCTTGTTTGTCCCAGATATATTTACAGATAAGTTTATAATAAGCATAAGAGCATATATGTATCAGTATATAACTCATTAAATCATATAGGAAATAATTTTATAATATATTAACATTGATGTACATTAATCATATGACCGTCATCTTCTGATAGGAGTCTTATCTTTTATAATATTGTATTTGAATGAGAAATTGTTTAAAAGTAAAAAAAATATTGCAATTTGTATATGATAAATTTACATGAATCTGCAATGAAGAAATTGCTGCTGAAAATGCAGATGTGGAATCCGCATCGGCATACAAACTGGGATAGCTGCCCCGTAGACTTTTTATTCCGCATAGCAGACGAAAATTCCGCACTTCAGCAACACTGCCTCTCAAACCTTTCTACTCTCAATTTTCCCTTTCAGCGGTGAATGACCTCATAGGTCCCAGCTCTTGGCCTCAGGCTTAAATGCTATATTCTATTCTATCGCTGCAAGCAATTTAAATACTTGTCATTCCTAGGACTGGTTGTTTAGGATCGTAACTCTTATGGATACTGTTGGCTTAGTGAGTTTGTGAATTTGACACCGAATCTGAGATAATGAGCAAAATAGTCGAACTTGGTCATTAAAGAAGTTTGGAGGATTTTAACATGACTGCCGTTAGATATGGAATGCTTCGTGTTGATGTATCATATGAAATGGCATTTGTGTTTCATGGGTTTCTTAGTTGCTATCGTTTCTGCTTATTACGGAAATGAAAATTGTAAACTAACGAGGAATTTATAAATTACCTAATTAAGTAAAATACATATGAATTCTCAATACGTGTTTCAATAATCTGTTTGCTATAGAATAGAATGATTGTGCTAAAATGTTATTTCCTTTTAAATAAGTTTAGTTAATTGTAAAAAATCAAATCTTAGAAACTGGTACCAGGCACGTAGTTACTCTAGACTTATGGAGGTTACTTGCCAGGATGACTGTCTTCGCTTATTTGGAAAAAGGTAAAAATAATGGATTTGCTCAGCGAGCTTCATCGTAACTGAACTTTCTTTGAGAGGAAAAAATGAATTGAAATATAGAATTTAGGCCAAAAGCCAAGCGCTGGGACCCATGAGGTCATTCAGCAGCGAATGGAAATTGACTGTAAGAAGGTTTGAAAAATGTAACATGAGGAAAACCTTGCAGCTGCACTGTTAAGCAATTGTTAAAGAGGGTAGAAAGTCAGATGGAAGAAAGAGAATAGGAAGGGGGTTAGATAAAAAGGAATGAAAGAGGCTGCATTTAAGAGTCGAAGGGTCGCTGCAAAGAACATTAAGTAATGCCTACAGTGCTCCACGTTAGGTGCACTGACGGCACTACCCACCTACGGGAGAGTTGTGGAACTGCTTAAGCTGAGGAAGGGAGACTGAATAAAGAATTGTTTAGGCCGAGGAGGATAGACCAGAAGTTAGTGCCAGGAAGGGAGGCGCGAAAACAAATTGCTTAGGCTGCGGAAAAACATAAGTACAAGCCCTTCGGCCCCTAGCTACAACCCCTATCATTCCTTTCACTGTACTTCCGTTCGTATTATCTTTTTTCCATCTTACTTTCCATGCTCTCCTAACAGTTGTTTCATAGTGCAACTGAGAGGTTTTCATAAAGATATAAATGAGTGAACAGCAATATACGTGATTGTGTATGACACCCGGGAATGATGGTTTGTGCTTATACTTCGGAGAATGAAAACCTTCTGGTAAGGACCTTGTGACCTCATGGCATCTAGGCCCCGTAGGGGGTTAGTGCTATCAGTACACCTCACATGGTGCACTGTAGGCATTACTTTGGGTTTTTTGCAGCGTCCCTTCTGCCCCTAGCTGCAACCTCTCTCGTTTCTTTTACTGTACCTCCGTTCATCTTCATTTTGTCTTTCCACTCTCTCTAAAAATTGTTTCTTAGTGCAAATGCGAATCTTTCCTACTAACTGCCAATTTCTCATTCAGCGCTGAATGACCTCATAGGTACCAGATGTTAGCCTCTGGCCTAAATTCTATTATCTCATCTATGGTGTTCAAGGGGGCATTTAAGGCCTTGTTCACACGATCGGGTATCGCCCGGTGGAACGTTTTATTTCCACTTCCCCAGAATTTCCACTCCTCGGTCATTATTATATGTATAAATCGGACTCCCCCACTTACCATTATCATTTTAGTTACTCGTAATATTTGCACTCCCCAGTTATTATTACACGTGTAATTTGCAACCCAACCCCCCTCCTCTTGTTTCTGTAAAGAGGTATGTATGACACAATAATGATACACAAGTGTCATCACCACCTTTGTTTTTTACTTAAGATTTCGGTCATCTCATATTTCATCTTATCAGTCTCATCAACCAATATTTATTTATTTATAATCCTAAACGATTTTGTGACAACTGACATTAATGTGTGTAATTTGAAGGTAACCTTAATTCATTGCTATTTGTAAAAATACATGAAAAACAATAGAAAGTAAACGAATGAATATAGAAAGAACGTTAATATTTATCACATATTAATACTAAAAGTTTGTGTGACTAGTCCCTTTCCCTTTCTGCGCTTCTGTGATTTTGGAAATAATGATGATGCCCCAACTTCAAAACAATTTATAAGACGCTGTCTCATCTGGCTGTTATCGTATATGGCTTTTACTTCTTCTTCACCTTCAGCTTTTCCCATTTCTATATGGGGTCGCTGTTTCTAGTCAGCCTTCTCCATCTTCCTCTGTCCTGTACATCTTGTTTTCTTAGACCTTTTTCTTTCATGTCATTCAATAATTCATCTTTCCGTCTGAACTTTGGCCTTCCCCTCCCTCTTCTCATGAGGAAAGAAGATGAACACACATATGGCTGTTACATCACCGTCTTCTTCCAAACACTCGACGGCGTTGGCCATTGCATGCAGGCCACAATCTTTCCCATTTTGCTGTTGGTCACAAGGCATGACATAAACTTGGAGGCAGCCATCTTTGAGAAGAGAGGAGTAACGAGTTTTAATTTGATGCTCCGCAGAGCAAGTTGATCGTTTGGGTTGCAGACTGTCTGCCAAATCTATCCTCATTCTCATTGTTCAAGATGTAAACCAGCGCTTGCGGTCTTCATCACAATCGATCTGTAGACAGTCATTACATGCCGAATCAAAACCGCTTTTTCTTTGTGACAACAGCGCTGTGTCCAGTCCGCTAATCTATGCTGAACACGCAGCAAAGTTTGTGCAGCAGTTATAATCTTATAATCAAGCCAGTCATTATTCATGATTAAGCCCTTTTCAACTTCAGTCATTATTCATGAGCCCTTTTCAACTTCAGTCATTATTCATGATTAAGCCCTTTTCAGCTTCAGTCATTATTCATGATTAAGCCCTTTTCAGCTTCAGTCATTATTCATGATTAAGCCCTTTTCAACGGAAGGTAACAAAATTCCATGAGGTGCTTCCGCGATTGCCTCTTCATATTCTAGTTCCTAGTTCC
>NC_087201.1:69620206-69630206 GCF_015104395.2 Macrobrachium nipponense
TAGTTCCTAGTTCCACCCAGCTGGTGGTTATTGGTCTTTTCCTCAGCGTTTCTCTCGAGAAATGGCTTCAAGTTGCATACATTTTGCTTCTTTTTGAGCTCTACGTCTGATGGTGACAGCACGCACGTGTTATTGTCCAGCAACCTTTCAATTTGAAGGGACCTTTTATTGGAAGATGCTTACTACCCTTCTTGTCTGCCCATTTAAATTTTCTTAAAAGAACGGGGTCCCCAGGCTTGTAGCTGTTAGAGGAGTTATGCCTCTCGTAATTTCGTTGTTGCTTAACTTGTGCTTTTTTCAATATTTGCACTAGCTTTTACGTTGTAACATTCACGTATGTCCTGTGTGGCTTTTGCCACTGCTGCTACGTAATTCTCATCAAATTCCCTGGTTTCTAGGAGATTTTGTGTTTTATATTTTACGTCTACTGGAAGCACGGGCCTACGATTATAGAGTAGGAAGAATGGAGAAAATCCAGTAGATCTATGAACTGGGGTCCTGTGAGCAAACAGCACTCTACTGGGACAGGAAACCCGGTTGTCGTCATTTTCTTCGAGTATTTTCAGTAGTTTTTCTCTTATCGTGCAATTCTGACTCTCCACGAGAGCATTTGCTTGAGGGTGGTAAGCGCTGATCACTTTTTACTTGACACCAGTAAAGACATGCAAAGTTTCTGATACTTGATTTATAAATTCTCTGCCTTGATAATTTATTTGTACGCTGAAAAACGAATGCCTTGTTATAAGCTCATAAAGAAACTGCAACGCTCGAAGCATTTTTCTGGCCACAACTACGTACTACATGAAACCATCATTTTCTGGGGAGCGCATAAGTCGATTCCAATTTGTTTCATGACAGTATTTGGAATAGAGACAGAGTATAGTTTTAGTGCTTCAGTCGACATTTTACGATTGAACCGTTGACACTGAGCGCACGACTTAACACACGCAACCACATCAGCTTCAATGGACCTCCAGTAAAAGCGTTTAGAAATAAGTGCGATGGTCGTTGCAATTGCATGGGGCTCTGGCAAACCCTTGGGGTCTCTGCTTTCTCCAAATCCTTTATGAATTGCTTTGATGATACAGTTCGCTTCTTTTTCATTCCATAAAACTTGCACCTATGAACATAAGTATACAACTAGTTATTCTTTAAAACACCGTAACTACCCGAACATTAAAATGCGTAAAATAGTGCACACCAGACATAAACATCAAGAACATAATACCTTCAGAAGATTGTCATTTACCCGTTCTTATTGTAGTACAGCTTGGTATTATCTTTGCTGAAGGCTTTGCAAGCATGAAGGAAATTTGCTTCTCTCCCTTTATCTGTCGTGCTTTCAGGATAAGAGCGTCCGCTTAAAGATCCGTTAGTGACTACAAAACAACCACTTTCATAAATACCAACTGTAACAAACGTGAGATTTATATTTAAGGTAACGAAACAAACCTAGCTGCTGTAAATCTTTGCCAATGAGAAATAGAGCCCTACTGGGTTTTCAATCAAACGACTTGAAGATAGTCTGTTTCGTAACTAAGAACTGTAACCAGAATGAAAGAATAGGCAAACTACTAAAAAGCAAGTCCAGCAAGCATCTAATTATTATTATAATAAAGAGGAGTTCCTCGATGGACGAGTGGTTTTCGCGCTCTGCTGCCAATTCGGTGGCCGAAGTTCGAATCACAGTTCGGCCAACGTGGAATCAGAGGAATTTATTTCTGGTGATAGAAATTCATTTCTCGATATAGTGTGGTTCGGATCCCACAATAAGCTTTATATCCCGTTGCTAGGTGACCAATTGGTTCCTAGCCGTAAAAATATCTAATACTTCGGGCCAGCCCTAGGAGCGCTGTTAATCAGCTTAATGGTCTCGTAAAACTAAGATATGCTTAACTTTTTTATAATTTAGAGGGAGTGCCTTACAAAGGGAGTGTGTATTATACGTATAATAACGACTGGGGGAGTGCATGTTATACGTTCAGTTATGACTGGGAAGTGTTTATTATGCGTATTATAATAATAATGACTGGGTAGTCGAATTAGACGGGAGTGCAATTTGCATGTGACACCGGCTGTGTTGGTCCTTCAACCGGCTTCATACCCTTTGGCATAATTGTTATGTCCACACTTGCTTATGGATGAACTGAATTGTCGTCTTGTTGGGCAGGAGCAAATGAGTTTTAGCTAGGCCCAGGCACGATATATAAAAAAAATCAGCTGTTGCATGGTTTTAATCCTTGTGTAAGCATAAACAGATTGCATAAAATGTAAACAATGCTGTATAAAATAATTATTTGAAAGTCTTGTGAATATATATATATATATATATATATATATATATATATATATATATATATATACTGTGTGTGTGGTGTGTACGTGTATATGCGTACATGCGTATATTCACTTGTATATACATACACAAGCTATGTATACATATGGATGTGTAAATACATACATATTAACACACACGCACATGTGTATATATAAATATATATATATATAATATATATATATATATATATATATATACAGTATTATATACACACATATACATATATGTGTGTGTATATATATATATATATATATATATATATATATATATATATATATATATGCCACAAGAGACAAATATGGAGGACAAGGGATAAAAAGGAAGGGGGAGGGCGTATGGCTTTAGTCCGCAGCATGATAAAATATGATGAAAACGAAAGTAGAAGTAGGAGTCTTTTCTCAATCAGTATAGGAAGCGAGTGCCATTATAATCAGCATATTGAGTAGGCCGCTGTTTGGGCAAAACACCGCTGATAATGTGAAAATTATGCATGAGCGCCTAATTCCAGTACCAACCAACACTGACCCGGACCAAGTTTTTGTGGAATGTTAACTCTAGTCTCTGCAACAGCAACAATCGGAGTAAGTTCTCCCGTATTATTCTCGACGACAAAGAAGTAAAACGAAGAAAAAAATGTTACCCAAAAGGAAGAGTCGCGTTTATATGATTGCGCGTTTCGAGTGGATACGCTTGCTCTATGTCTTCAAATTGTATTACTTGAAGAAGTGCCAGTGTCTGTCTCTTCAGGTATGGTTACCGTTGTGCGTATTATAATGGCACTCACTTTCTATACTGATTGAGAAAAGACTCCTACTTTTTGCTTTCACCATCATTTGCCAGGTTGCGGAGTAAAGCCTACGCCCTTCCCCTCCATTTGTATCCCCCCTGAAAACCGCACCGCACCATAGTATGGTCTCTTGTGGGGGCCCTTGGGGTTGCCCTATTACTACCCCTTTTGTGATTTCAATCCACTTTTTTTTTTTGTGCTTGGTGAAATTTTTCCAGTTTTTTATTTTTTTTATTTTTTTTTTTTTTTAGATCGAGAAAAATGTGGTAACAAAGGAGTGTGGGGTTATTTAATTATTAGATAGTTTTCTTAGACCTATGTGGCCTCTCCGTACGTGTGGTCAGCTGAGCTCGTTTGCTCCATAATTATATAATTATGTATATATATATATATATATATATATATATATATATATATATATATATATATATATATCATATATATTTGTGTGTGTGTGTGTGTGTGTGTGTGTGTGTGAAAAAATTCTAAATTTTAGGGCTCTTTATTTAGTGTACGTCAACGATTGCGAAAATCAAAACCACGTAGTTAAATTTAACGTGTGCGATAAGTGTTAAGATAATTGACAGTAAGTCAGCCAGCTTCTCCTAACACCACTTGGTTCTCACATACGCATACATACGCATTAAGAAAACAATGTCTCTTCTAATGTACATTTGAATTATGGTGGCTAATTTGAATGGCATACTGTATTTTTAAAATTCATTATTTCAAAAAACATACCCCGAAAGGCACCCCTCCAGAATACAAGCTTTCCTAAAAGCCATGTATCACGGCTTGATCTTTTACGTTATTGCTGCACAGATATGGAAGGTCCCTGAACCACCCACCCACCCATCCCCTACACCGTCTCCTGAACGCAAACGAAAAAATTAAGTATATCTTAATTTAACCAGACCACTGAGCTGATTAACAGCTCTCCTAGGGCTGGCAGGAAGGATTAGCTTTTCATTTACGTGGCTAAGAACCAATTGCTTACTTAGCAACGGGACCAACAGTTTATTGTGGGATCCTTACCACATTATATCGAGAAATGCCAAAAATCGATATCTGGATCTCTGGAACGTTTGAACGGATTTCGATGAAATTTGGCACGATTTGAGACCTTAGTGGGAGACCTATTAAACCAAAGTTCAACCCGATGGGTTGAATATTTCCAGAGATAAAGGGCTAATGTCGGGGTTATACCTTTGGAGGATGGGCTTTACTAACAGCCAACTGGTTTATATATATATATATATATATATATATATATATATATATATATATATATATATATATATATATATATCTATATATATATATCAAGAATATAAAAGGCCCATGAAAACACTGGATTTAAAGCTAAGGAATATTTCGGTGGAATAACTTCCACCCTTATGAAGCAGTTAATGACAGAACGAGTTTCATTAGTGAATTTATGCCCTTAGCAGCGACCCCAGGGATCAACTAAGAGCATATCTCTCACTATATATTTCACTAATGAAACTCCTGTCATTCACTGCTTGATAAGGGAGGAAGTAAGTCCACCAAAATATTCCTTAGCTTTAATTCCAGAGTATTTTAATGGACCTTTTATACTTGAGATGTATCCTGTTTTTATAGAAGAATATATATCTATATATATAATTAGAGGCTTCCCCCCCTCTACAGCATAAACTAAAATTGTTATGGCCAAAAACAAAAGTAACTCAGAACAGGTTTTTATTCAAGTTTCTCTCTGAGTATTTAATATTTTGTGTGGCCTCCATCTGCCTTTACCACAGCCTACATTCTTGAGGGGTATGATTTCAGCAAATCGCAAAAAAGTTGAGACTCAAACTCCATTTCCCCGAGCACTTCAGTCACCTCTCTTCTCAGGTCGTCGAGGCTTGGTATACTATCATAGTTCACTGTGCGCGCTTCAACACGATCCTTTAGGATGCTACCAATGTTTCACACACATTAAGGTCAGGGGAGCTACCTGGAAGTTCACTTGACGAGAAGAAATCGATCGCTGTTTTGAAGCAGCTCCTGTGTCAGAAGAGCCTTGAAACATGGTTCCGTATCATGCAAAAATGTGACTTCTTCATCAGATAACAGGATCTTTGAGGAAAGGAAATACTCCACCAGTAAGCACAGTTACTCTGAAGTATTCGCCATTCCATGAATGTCCTTTTCTTTGATGATCCACAAACATTCAGGAAATTTCACAGCTTGGCGATAGCACACGTCATCGCTGATATCATCCAACTTTGCAACCCAAATGATGTCATTTTTATGATTTGGCTTCCTGACTGCATAAATGAAGAATTCGTCTGCTTCATCCCGATCTTTAAGTCAGCTTCATCCCGATCTTTAAGAAATGAACCACAAAACCATGCACGGTATTCTCTCTGTTGCTGAGTGGAGTTGGGCTTTCTGATAACATGAAATGGCTTGATACTAGATTGTTTCAACCTTCTTTCCCCTTTTTTTCTAGTTCAAGCACCAATTTATGCAAAGACTTTCTTGGTCTGCCCACTGCCTCAACTATGATGTCTTTTGACAGTCATATGAATTTTTGTTCCAGTTTCTTTTAACAAAGGATTCATCTCTTTTAATGTATTTAGCTATCCAGGAACATGAAATGAAGGATGCACCAGCATCCCTGGCCTCTCTGAAGGTTATAGCCCAGATTCAGTCAGTCCATTTGATTTCCTTTGAGTCGTTAGCTATGGCTGTATCTATGTCCGTCACTCTGTCTGAAAATACAAGAAATGTAAAATAAAAAATAGCTTAATAGGAACTTAAGATAATGTACTTGGAGATAGGCTATAGCAGAAAACTTCATAACTTTCCATTTGTTTTGTGGAAGGGGGGGCCTCTAATTTCGAAACACCCAGTATATATATATATATATATATATATATATATATATATATATAATATATATATATATGTGTGTGTGTGTGTGTGTGTGTGTGTGTGTGTGTGTGTGTGTGTGTGTGTGTGTGTGTTTTGTGTGTGTGAAATTCTTATTTCTATATACATTTAGCGAAATGTCTCGGATTCGACGAGCAGAATGAATTTTCCAACAAACATTGTTAAAGCTACAGGAGTGGTTTCAAAACGCATGGGAGAGAAGTAAATCAGTTGAAAAGTGGCAACCATTGAAATCTGTCATTCCGTAACGGTCCATTTGCCAAAGAGGTAACCTGACCCGGCGTCAGATCGACCCACTCGATATGCAAACAAAGGTGAAAAAGAGTCACTGGGATAAACTCGGATGAAAATAAGAGGAACATGCAGTGAAGGGAGTGACATCTTCCAACTTTGCTTTCTGCTGCGAGTTCTGTCATATTTGCAAAATCTGTATATCCCACGAAGCCTATTAGTCTGAGAGTCATTGGACCATTTGGAACTTTTCGTTCACGTGCTTTTGCCCACTTTGACAGCCATGTTGAGTTGAGTTGAATTTAGGCCAAAGGCTTATGAGGTCATTCAGCGCTGAAATGGAAATTGACAGTAAAAGGTTTGAAAGGTGTAACAGGCGAGAAACCTCACATTTACACTATAAATCAAGTGTTAGGGGAGGGTGGAAAGTAAGATGAAGGAGAGAATATGAAAGGAGGTACAGTAAAGGGAACGAAAGTGGTTGCAGCTAGGGGCCGAAGGCACACTGCAAAGAACCTTAAGTAATGCCTACAGTGCACTGCATGAGGTCCACTGACTGCACTACCCCCCTACGGGGACAACCATGTTAAATGTTTCCATTAGACCAGAAAACACAATTCTAACAAGGTTGTCACTCTTCTCCGGGTCTGGAATTAGTTATGCTACAAAGTTGAAAATCCCTCATCAGCATTTTCGACAATTCCTTTATCCAGTATATTCTTTAATATTTCCAAAAGTAAACATGGTATATAGTCACGCGATATCTCAAACTTTAGGTAAGACAACATTAATTACTTTTCCAATTTTTTCATGTTTTCAGTTCCAATAATATTTTCTTCAAGATAAGCTCCATGGAATTGTTAAACCAACGTCTCAAAATCATCAATAATGTTCTTAATTATCAAGAATCTGTCCTCAAAAAGTTTTAAAAATGTTTGCCTCGTTAGTTGAACACTGATGTGAAAAGTTCATTTTAATTTTTCCCGTTTCTGAGAAATTTTACCTGTGTAATACGGCACGATTGCTTTTTAAAGAGCAAAACCGCAACTTACCGAAAACATCATGCATATTACTCAACAAAACTGAAGACTAACATTGTGTTAAACCATTTGATCACAGTTTAACACGAGAGGAATTGTAAGGGTTTTGACAGGCTTCCTTACAGACACATCCAAGTGAGCGTGTAATTTTGTTGCTGTTGCATGTGCATCTGCTCGTACTGCACTTCCTGGTTTTGCAACCACACGTTTGAATTTCAAAACACATTTGAGGAATGGCTGGCATTGTAATAAGAGAGGGGACCAAGTTACTTCTATCAGTCAGATACCAACCACATTTATCAAGTGGTTTGATGTCAGGTTTCGCTGTTGAAGCTTACTGCCAAATTGCCATCTGATGTTGACTCCTCTATAGATGTAACAGAAGGGTATCTTAAGTAGGTGGTAGTTTTCCTGGATTAGATATCCTGTGAAACATTTCCATTCTGAACTCAGTGACTGAGGACAGAGAAGATGTTGGGCTGTGGATCTTGATAACAAATCTCTCAGCATCCACAAATACACCTTCTGCATTATCAGCAACTGTGTCCAAGATTGAAGGATCAGATCTGTACCTCTGCCAAGTAGACAACTTTCCATGTCCACTAAACCGACTTGTGGAATCAAATTCTGTGATAGCTTGATATGCCAAGAGATTTCGTACAAGCAGAGGGGACATGGAACCTCTAGGCTTCTTGCTGGTTCCTGCGTTCATCCACACCTCTAAGCCTGTTTTATGATAAATGAGTAATAAAAGAACATCTGTGTCCTTGCTGTAAACAATTATGCGTTTCTTGTTACGAGATGCATCTATGGCATGCAGAATTATTCTCGTAATTTGCCTCTTCTTAGGTACTGTAATGATGTACCTTTGATGCTGGTGATTTGTCAGCTGTCAATCCTTTCGCTTTATTCAGCAATTCTTTTGTAAGAAACTGGATCAAATATTGCTTGTTTTCAGATAAGTTAAAAAAGTTGTCCCAGATCGCTGGCTATGTGACACTATGTGATTCCACAATTCGTTTAATCTTCTGTCCCTTGATGGTACGATGATCTCTAGTACCAGCATTGATTGTTGCAGTTCTGTAGCTGTCAACGATTATGTCAACACTGGAAAATGTAGGTGTGAAGTGACTGAACACTAACAATACACATCAACCAGATCACCGAAGTTAGTACATGTTTGCCAGTTTTCCTAACAGATGTATCAGAGCCAGTGCATCAATTATTACACAAGATTCATAATCAGAGTGCGGGATCTCATTCATTATATGGCTATCTGCAATAATATGAGAGAGAAAGAGTTGCTTTGTCTGCCTGTCGAAGAACCCCGTTTTCATAAAGGATGATGTGCCAGTTCATAGCTCAGTAGTTAGGTAAATTAATGTCACTGCCCTTAGCTGAAGCACAGAAAAGCTTCTTGAACAAATCCCAAGCTGTTTTAACTGTTCTCAGTTTTTTAATTTTTGGTTTCTCATGTACCACATTTGGTGAAGTAAATTTTTTTTTAGTTGCATCTTTGCCCAGCCGTGTCTGGCACAAAAGTTTTGAATATGTCTTTTCCACGTTCTTGAGCAGTTAGTAGATCATCTTGAATTGCTTACGGAGCTACATCATTGGTTGATATACATATGATCTCCTTGGAGTCCCTTTTAAAGGGACAAAATTCTTGAAGCTGTTCCATTAATTTGCTCATGTCATCTTCATCTCTGCTGACACGTTTTTCACCAAGGTCTTTCTGCGTTTGAGAAATGTCAGTTGACACATCAACCAGATCACACACGTCTCTGGCTAGTCTGGACAAATCACAACAGGACAACATCCATCTATCTAGAGCAGGCTTATTCGTACTTATGCCAACAATGCCACCAACTACCTTACAGAGTTTGTTGACACGTTCTAAATCCATGTCAGTATGAACTTTATTGAAAGTGCCATTTTCTCCTTTTACTACAAAGTTTCCAACTGAAAATTCTCGGTGTACATTGGAAGCATTTTGTTGCAGCCGAAGCATATCAGCCGTCTAAATCACACCCCATCACATGTAGTTAGTGTGATCATATATTGTCATCCACTGTAGCATTTCCTTTACTGTATCTTAAGTGCAACTTAATGAATAATAAGAAAAAGTGGACCATATCTATATACCCTTTCCAACAAGAGTAGTTAGAATGTGACTGCTTCTCATCCAAATAACCTTTCATATCATATCAGATGAAATCTTCAATTTTCTGTCTGAAGCTTTGTAACGCGACCTGGCCCATTTTTATACGCTCTGAATCATACATATTAAAAGTTGCTGTTAACTTGGATGCTTCACTACAAAGGCTCTTGTAACTTTCTTTGCTAGGTCCGAAATTTCATTAGCAACAACCGCATGAGTGCTTCAAACATAAGCTTAAGAGCACGGTCAGCTCTGTTCAAGGATTTTCCAGCCAAGGTACTCTTTGCAGTGCTCTCATTCAAGACATCACTTCCCACTAGCACCTCACATAAACCAGATATTCTCATGTGCTTACCAATAACACCCAGAATGTTCTTTGCAATATATGGAACCCATCTAGTCGAGCCACTGCACCACTTAGTTGCACTGGGTTGTCCATTACCAAGTGTTTGGCTTTACAATACAATGCTTCGTCAAATGTTACTACAGTTTCTTGCTTTCCAAGTCTTGTTGTTGTTTTC
>NC_087201.1:69635206-69640206 GCF_015104395.2 Macrobrachium nipponense
GAATGTACCACTGAGTTTCGTACTCGACAACTTGAAGAAATTAGCCTCAGATAATATTTTCAAGCCACCTATGCACATAGATAAATTTTATCATTTGATTAACATTTGCGTTGAATCTACAATTTTTGAGTTTAACGGTTCGTTCTATCAACAAAAATCCGGGGTCTCGATGGGCTCACCTCTCTCCCCTATATTGGCTAACTTATGTATGGAATTTTTCGAAAAGGTTTACGTTGACACACTACCGGAAGACATCAAGCCTGAAATTTGGGTTAGGTATGTAGATGATGTTTTTATTGTTTATAGACTCGGCGAGGAAGCCTTTCAAAGGTTTTTAGAGTTGCTTAATGGTTTTTAGCCCTCTATTAAATTTACAGTGGAAAAGGAAATGGAAAATAGGCTTCCCTTTCTAGATATGGTAGTTCATAGAGACACAGTGAGTAGTGACTTTAAAATTCAGCGTGTATAGGAAGAACACCCACACAAACACTTATATTCATTACTTTTCATATCATGAACCTAAAGTAAAGCACAACGTTTTAACCAATTTGTTTTTTCGAGCATACTGAGTATGTGATCCCCAGTTCATTGACGCCGAAATAAATTTCTTGGTAGACTGTTTTACTAAACTGTGTTACCCAAAGTTTTTATACTACAGTCTCTATCTAAAGCTAGATCGATGTTTTACGCCCCTCATGATATAACTGAAAAGGTAGATTTTAAGGCATCTCTTGCTCTTCCTTATAATAAAGAACTTAATAAATTTTCTAAGCAGCTTAAAGGAAAAAAGAACGGCTTCAACATAGTTTTTCAGTACAACAGTACAATCAAGAAGAAACTCATTAAAAATAACCCGGGTAATAGAGAGAATGTAGGAGTATATGTAATACCTTGCAGTGATTGCAATGAATGTTACGTGGGAGAAAGCGGACGTTCCATTGATAAGAGAAGGGAGGAACACGTTGCGGCTTGCAGAAGGGGAAGTTCATACAGTGCAATTGCGCAACATACATGGGAGAAAAACCACGCAATAAATTTTAAAGGTACAAAGGTTGTCTTTGCATGTGACGACAGGACTTTGAGACGAGTAGTAGAAGGGGTGTTAATTTCATTAAACGAGACCTTTGCAGGAAATACTGGTATTACAGAAAATACAGCTATTTGTGAAGAGATATGTAGAAAAGGGAAAATTTCAAACTTTAGAAATATATGTGCCAATAACGATGCTGCTTCCTCTCCTGTTTACTCCACTCAGGTCATTTCTCCAACAAACCACCCAACCAGTAGAGAACAAGCAGTTGACGATAGAAACATTCCCCCACGAAGATCAAGACGAATTCTGGAAAAAACGAGGGCTCAACCGCCTGATCATTCATAAACTAGCTTGTTGCCTAACCGTTGTTTTTTCAAATGTTTGTGCTCTTACTTGTTAGTTCCTTGAGGTGACATATCACATTTTAGTGAACAAGACCACAGTTGATGGTCGAAAGCTCTAATCCTGTACAAGAAATATATATTTTAAACTACAAGAGGATTTTACTTCATTGTGGATTGTATCCCCATTTACTTAGAGGTACGACATAGCACCTGGCTTCTGCACATATATATATATATATATATATATATATATATATATATATATATATATTATATATATATATATATATATGAATAATTATCATATCACCGTGATTCATGTATATCATTAGAGCTACAAATTAAAGGATTTTTGTAGCTCGGGTGATATATATATATATATATATATATATATAAATATATATATATATATATATAATATATATATATATATATATATATATAGATATATATATATATATATATCTACATATATATATATATAATGATATGTATGTATGTATACTTAATGTGTAAGCTTCCAGGTTCCCACACAAACTACTTTACAACAGAGGGAAAAACTGGGTTACCTGTTCCCCCCCTACTCCACCCAAGATAAGAGCCCACCCACTCGTATTTTTGGAGACGCACTTTTCGAAATCCTTAAAGGCTCTTCGAATCCGCCCCTTTACCAATTTCCTCGTAAATCATATTTCCGTCGTCAGGAGAAATTCGATTACCGATATAAGAAGGGTACTGGAGGAAGTTTGTGAGACATACTAAAGCACGTCGAGAGAGGAAAAGGTAAAAAAAATAATAATACGTTGAGTATAACTGAGGCCACAATTTATTATGGGGAAGCTTTGTTCCGTGAGTGGAAAAGTTTGGGTATTATTTGAGGAGAGTTTTCTTTTTATTATATTATTCTTTTTTTTTTTTTTTTTTTTTTTTTTTTTTTTGCTCTATCACAGTCCTCCAATTCGACTGGGTGGTATTTATGGTGTGGGATTCCGGGTTGCATCCTGCCTTCTTAGGAGTCCATCACTTTTCTTACTATGTGAGCCGTTTCTAGGATCACACTCTTCTGCATGAGTCCTGGAGCCACTTCAGCCTCTAGTTTTTCTGGATTCCTTTTCAGGGATCTTGGGATCGTGCCTAGTGCTCCTATGATTATGGGTACAATTTTCACTGGCATATCCCAAATCCTTCTTATTCCTATTTTCAGATTTTGATACTTATCCATTTTTTCCCTCTCTTTCTCTTCAACTCTGGTGTCCCATGGTATTGCGACATCAATGAATGACACTTTCTTCTTGACTTTGTCAATCAACGTCACGTCTGGTCTATTTGCACGTATCACCCTATATGTTCTGATACCATAGTCCCAGAGGATCTTTGCCTGATCGTTTTCTATCACTCCCTCAGGTTGGTGCTCGTACCACTTATTGCTGCAAGGTAGCTGATGTTTCTTGCACAGACTCCAGTGGAAGGCTTTTGCCACTGAATCATGCCTCTTTTTGTACTGGTTCGGTGCAAGTGCTGGACATTCGCTTGCTATGTGGTTTATGGTTTCATTTTTCGTATTGCATTTCCTACATATGGGAGAGATGATATTTCCGTCTATCGTTCTTTGAACATATCTGGTTCTTAGGGCCTGATCTTGTGCCGCTGTTATCATTATTATTATTATTACTAAGCAAGTAGATTTTATATATTGTTTCTTCTATTTTTCTTACAATTCGCTTCTCATGCTCAGCGATATTTTCCGAGTAACTGACCAATATTCATATTGGGAATTTCTGAAAGTTATAAAAATGCTGAAGGTGATCTTTTATTTTATGAAAACAGAATCTCATTTCCAGGTCAGCAGGGGTCGTCATCAGTGCCGGTATTATTCCGCAGGCGTAGTTCAATTCCGGGCCGGGGTCGTCTTCGGTTTACAGCTGGTGTTGATGCTGGTATAGGTGGTCTGAGCCGCTATAAATACCGCTACGCAGAATCTCTTTCTACAGTTCTTCAACCGACTCATCGAGATGACGACCTGCGAGGAGCGAGGAACGTCATGTGATATCAGCTATACCAGCGATACCAGCATCAACACCAGCTGTAAACCAACGACGACCCCGGCCCGGAATTAAACATGGCCTGCGGAATAATACGGGCACTGATGACGACCCATGCTTGACCTGGACCTGAGATCCTGTTTTAATAAAATAAAAGATCACCTTCAGCATTTCCATAATTTTTAGAAATTCCCAATATGAATATTGGCCAGTTATCCGGAAATATCGCTAAGCCTGAAAGCGTGTTATTATTACTATTATATTATTATTATTATTATTATTATTATATTCCCCTTCCCCCACCCTTATAACACCCCCCGCCCCCACTCCAGAAGAGTGGAAGTATCTCACAGGGGATTCCGACTGCCTGTCTGTCTAAAGATTCAACAGACAAACCAAGTGGTCTTTTCTCAGTACATCTGCCACCAACAGACTTTTCACTTGCGATTTACACGAGTTTCAGGTCAAATCCTATTAATCCAGAGAAGAGAAATATCACATTGTCCTTATCAATATTTTACAACGTTAAGTACTCTAGACACAGCTGGGGATGTATGATTATAATCCTAACTTTTAAAAGCTGACGAGTGCAGCTGCAGTTTGGGGTTAATATATTTTTATCTGTTTAGATTGTGATATTACTATAAAATAACTAATTGATTTAATGTTTTTTAATTCTGGGTGACAAATAACATAAAAGGGTAAGCATTGTAAGGCACCATTTTGAAGTGTAATAAGGAATTGAGCAGACCCTTTGAGCTACTTCGGAATCAAGAAAAATGACTTTGACATTAAAACCAGCGGCAAAATCTTTAAAGTTTTTTACAAATTTTATGCAGTTTCTTGTCATATTTATCTAAATGGTTGATTTCAATAATAATAGAAATATGTTGTAAATTAAAATCAGTAAATGTCTTTGAACAATAATGAAAAGAATCTCGTTCTGAAATAGTGTTAAAAAAAAGACATGATATTTTATTGTGTTCTGTTCAACATGTGCATTATTTATTTTTACATTTTTATTCTAATAAATAAATACTAAATATCCTTTCTTAAAATTCCTGTATTTTTAACACAACGCGAAACACCTCTTTCAGACCTTTTTAGGCTCTTCCACAGACCTTTCCTGCTTCCCAACAAGAACAACACCAACAGGAAGAACAACAACAACAAAGCAGTTTGTAGGCTTACTCCCCGAAGTAGTGATAATATAAAAATTTTGAAGCAAAGTTATCACGTAAACAGTCATTACTAATTCATATAAACGTTCACATTACTCGTCTCCTACAGAGCAGCAAATGTCATTGCTTCTTTAAATAATATATTACTCATTACAGTAAGCCTGCTGCGTTATAAATTGAAAACTGAAAAGATACAACCATGAAAATACCTCATGTTCCAAATCGAGTTTAAATTAAAAATTAAATTGTACCGGAAATCGTGTCGGATTATTCTAGCGACTATTCCTCTCTCTCTCTCTCTCTCTCTCTCGTTACATCAGTCGTCGTCTCTCTCTCTCTCTCTCTCTCTCTCTCTCTCTCTCTCTGTATATGCTATCTACTCCTTCATTAAAAAAAAATA
>NC_087201.1:69642706-69692706 GCF_015104395.2 Macrobrachium nipponense
TGCTTATGTACCATCCGTATTATATAAAGTAATAATAGTACGCCGATACAGGAGCAGTAGAGAGCAGCGAGAGGGAGAGTGGCTTTTGTTTCAACAAAATGCAGGTCTAGGAAGATAACATTCAGAATAAAGTCTGTCTGTCTGACAGTTTATTTATCCCCTTCTCTGTCCTTTTGGCAATTAGAGCCTCAAAAGTTCAAGCGGAGATGTAATGCTTTCCCATCCAATAACAGTTTATCTTGTATTTTAACGATTTGTTTATATTCCCGGCTTCCTATTTGTTTATTTATTGATTTATGTTTACTTCCTTCTCCAATACCCGGTCGGTCTCTCCTTCCTGTATTTACTTTTCTGTTCTGTATCTTCTTTCAAATGAACACCATATTCTTTGGAAACTAGAATTTTAAGTCAGTGGCCCCTGTAGGCTTGTTCCACATGAATTAGTGTTCATCTTTTAAATAATAATAAAATAATAATAATAAATAATAATAAATAATAATAATAATAATAATAATAATAATAATAATAATAATAATAATAATAATAATAATAATAATAATAATAATAATAATAATTAGTGATACTTTCTTCTTGACTTTGTCAATCACTCATTGATGTCGCAATACCATGGGACACCAGAGTTGAAGAGAAAGAGAGGGAAAAAATGGATAAGTATCAAGATCTGAATATAGAAATAAGAAGGATATGGGATATGCCAGTGGAAATTGTACCCATAATCATAGGAGCACTAGGCACGATCCCAAGATCCCTGAAAAGGAATCTAGAAAAACTAGAGGCTGAAGTAGCTCCAGGACTCATGCAGAAGAGTGTGATCCTAGAAACGGCGCACATAGTGAGAAGAGTGATGGACTCCTAAGGAGGCAGGATGCAACCCGGAACCCCACACTATAAATACCACCCAGTCGAATTGGAGGACTGTGATAGAGCAAAAAAAAATAATAATAATAATAATTATAATGATAATAATAATAATAATAATAATAACAATAATAATATTAATAAGCTTATTTAAAAAATAATCCTATGCGTGTGGTTGTTCAGGCTTCGCTGTTAAAGCCGGTTTGTTGTTTATCGGTTTTACATAAATGAAGTTTATAGAGTTACGTTACGAAGCCATTTGGGTTAGATATCGCAGAGCTAATAAGAAGACAAGGTCTGAACATTTGGTGGTATTTATTCTAGAGCTCATAAATATAGGTTTTTATTACTCAATTAATAATAGATTCTAGCACATACAGATAATATATATATATATATATTATATATATATATATATATATCTATATATATATATATATATATATATATATATATATATATATATATATATATATATGTTATGTATATATATATATATCTATATATCTCATATCATATATATATATATATATATCTTATATATATATACTATATATATATATATATATATATATATATATATATATATATATATCTAGATATATATATATATATATATATAACGTTTATATATATATAATATATATATATATATATATATATATATATAGATATATATATATGATATATATATTATATATATTATATATATATATATATTATATCTATATATATTAACTTATATACCTCTAATATAATATATATAATTATATATATATATATAATATTATATATAATATAATATATCGTTTTATATATATAATATATAATATTATTAATAATATTATACAATAATAAATAATTATATATATATAATAAATATATATAATAGATTATATATATTATTCTATATGTGTGTGTATAAATATATATTATATGTGTGCGTAAAGAGAGAATGAATAGAGAGAGAGAGAGAGAGAGAGAGATGTTGTCTGTTGCTTAATTAAATCCAGACCATTCTCCGTTCCATCAATGGCAAAAAAATAAAATGCATACAATTTATTTTTTTTGTATGCAATTCCCCGAAGGAATAAAAAATAAATATATGAAAATAGCTTTTTTCGCCGAATAGGAAAACTATTTGCGAGGCAAAACCTTCATAAACTGTGCCACCTTATCGTTCCCCGAAGTGGAGTTCACCTGAAGAAGCTCTCTCTGATATTGACAAGCGGGAGAGGATGGTTGGGTAATGTCGACTTCAGCCTTCTGGAGTTAACGATCTCTTGCGCAAAAAAAGAAAAAAAAAGTTGACTAACTCCCGCTGAAGAGGGAAAAAGTTGTTTAATGATACGACGACGTTATCTTTTGTTGTCGTGCTTAAGGTATTTGTTCAATGAGGGATTCTTTTGAAAGTCATGTGACAGAGAGATAACAATAAACACTGCTGAATTATTGTTTGGTAAAGTTAGTTCTTGTTTGTTGATGTGGGAAAAATATGGGGATAAAAATGGAAGATATAGATAATTTTCTTTCTGTGCCCATTAGCCTTTTACGTGGATGAATACTGCCATAAATTGTATAATATTTTTTTTTCTATCACAGTCCTCCAATTCGACTGGATGGTATTTATAGTGTGGGGGTTCCAGGTTGCATCCAACCTCCTTAGGAGTCCATCACTTTTCTTATTATGTGTGCCGTTTCTAGGATCACACTCTTCTGCATGAGTCCTGGTGCTACTTCAACCTCTAGTTTTTCTAGATTCCTTTTCAGGGATCTTGGGATCGTGCCTAGTGTTCCTATGATTATGGGTGCAATTTCCACTGACATATCCCATATCCTTATTATTTCTATTTTCAGGTCTTGATATTTAGCCATTTTTTCCCTCTCTTTCTCTTCAACTCTGTTGTCCCATGGTATTGCGACATCAATGAGTTATACTCTCTTCTTGATTTTGTCAATCAACGTCACGTCTGGTCCATTTGCACGTATCACCCTATCTGTTCTTATACCATAGTCCCAGAGGATCTTTGACTGATCGTTTTCTATCACTCCTTCAGGTTGGTGCTCGTACCACTTATTACTGCAAGGTAACTGATGTTTCTTTCACAGGCTCCAGTGAAGGGTTTTTGCCACTGAATCATGCCTCTTTTTGTACTGGTTCTGTGCAAGTGCCGGGCATTCGCTTGCTATGTGGTTAATGGTTTCATTTTTCGTATTGCACTTCCTACATATGGGAGAGATGTCATTTCCATCTATCGTTCTTTGAACATATCTGGTTCTTAGGGCCTGATCTTGTGCCGCTGTAATCATTCCTTCAGTTTCCTTCTTGAGCTCTCCCCTCTGTAGCCATTGCCATGTGTCATCGCTGGCTAGTTCTTTAGTCTGTCTCATGTATTGTCCGTGCATTAGTTTGTCGTGCCAGTCCTCTGTTCTGTTTGTCATTCTCCTGTCTCTGTATATTTCGGGGTCTTTTTTCATCAGCCCTTTTTCCCATACACCCTTGAGCCACTCGTCTTTACTTGTTTTCAGATATTGCCCCAGTGCTCTGTTCTCGATGTTGACGCAGTCCTCTATACTTAGTAGTCCTCTCCCTCCTTCCTTTCATGTTATGTGTAGTCTGTCCGTATTTGCTCTTGGGTGTAGTGCTTTGTGTATTGTCATATGTTTCTTAGTTTTCTGGTCTATGCTGCGGAGTTCTGCTTTCGTCCATTCCACTATTCCTGCACTGTATCTGATTACTGGTACTGCCCATGTGTTTATGTCTTTTATCATATTTCCGGCGTTGTTTTGACTTAAGTATCGCCTTGAGTCTCTGCGTATATACTTTCCTGATCGTGTCCTTCATCTCTTGGTGATTTATATCCCATCTTTCCATTATTCCTAGGTATTTGTATCCCGTCTCATCTTTGTGTTTGATGTTGCTCCCATCTGGTAGCTTTATCCCTTCAGTCCTTGTTACTTTGCCCTTTTGTATATTGACTAAAGCACATTTTTCTACTCCAAACTCCATTCTGATGTCCCCAGAATGCAATCCTTACAGTCTAGATTAGGGTATCTATTTCCTTGATGTTCTTACCATACAGTTTGATGTCGTCCATGAACATCAGATGGTTAATTCTATTGCCTCTTTTCTTGAGTTGGTACCCAGCATCCAAATTCTGCAGTACTTTTGTCGTGGGAATCATGGCTACTACGAAGAGTAGTGGGGACAGTGAGTCGCCCTGAAAGATCCTTCTCCTAATATTAACCTGTGCTAGTCTTATTCCAGAGCTTGTAAGTATTGTATTCCAGTTGTGCATTGTATTTTTGAGGAAGCTGATGGTGTTTTCCTCTGCCCCATATATTTTCAGGCATTCTATTAGCCATGTGTGTGGTATCATGTCGAAGGCTTTCTTATAGTCAATCCATGCCATGTTTAGGTTGGTTTTCCTTCTCTTACTGTTCTTCATTACCATTTTGTCTATCAGGAGCTGGTCTTTTGTGTCCCTACACTTCCTTCTGCAGCCTTTCTGTTGGTGGGGGATGGTGTTTGTCTCCTCTAGGTAGTTGTATAGCCTTTCACTGATGATACCTGTCAGTAACTTCCACATTATTGGTATGCAGGTGATAGGCCTTTAGTTACTGGCTATATTTCCCTTACTCTTGTCTTTTTGTATTATTATTATTTTTTTTCTCTCTATCACAGTCCTCCAATTCGACTGGGTGGTATTTATAGTGTGGGGTTCCGGGTTGCACCCTGCCTCCTTAGGAGTCCATCACTTTTCTTACTATGTGTGCCGTTTCTAGGATCACACTCTTCTGCATGAGTCCTGGAGCTACTTCAGCCTCTAGTTTTTCTAGATTCCTTTTCAGGGATCTTGGGATCGTGCCTAGTGCTCCTATGATTATGGGTACGATTTCCACTGGCATATGCCATATCCTTCTTATTTCTATTTTCAGATCTTGATACTTATCCATTTTTTCCCCTCTCTTTCTCTTCAACTCTGGTGTCCCATGGTATTGCGACATCAATGAGTGATACTTTCTTCTTGACTTTGTCAATTAACGTCACGTCTGGTCTGTTTGCACGTATCACCCTATCCGTTCTGATACCATAGTTCCAGAGGATCTTTGCCTGATCGTTTTCTATCACTCCTTCAGGTTGGTGCTCGTACCACTTATTACTGCAAGGTAGCTGATGTTTCTTGCACAGGCTCCAGTGGAGGGCTTTTGCCACTGAATCATGCCTCTTTTTGTACTGGTTCTGTGCAAGTGCCGGGCATTCACTTGTTATGTGGTTTATGGTTTCATTTTTCGTATTGCACTTCCTACATATGGGAGAGATGTTATTTCCGTCTATCGTTCTTTGAACATATCTGGTTCTTAGGGCCTGATCTTGTGCCGCTGTAATCATTCCTTCAGTTTCCTTCTTGAGCTCTCCCCTCTGTAGCCATTGCCATGTGTCATCGCTGGCTAGTTCTTTAGTCTGTCTCATGTATTGTCCGTGCATTGGTTTGTTGTGCCAGTCCTCTGTTCTGTCTGTCTTTTTCCTGACTCTGTATATTTCTGGGTCTTCGTCTACTTTTATTAGTCCTTCTTCCCATGCACTCTTTAGCCACTCGTCTTCACTGGTTTTCAGATATTGCCCCAGTGCTCTGTTCTCGTTGTTGACGCAGTCCTCTATACTTAGTAGATCTCTCCCTCATTCCTTTCGTGTTATGTATAGTCTGTCCGTATTTGCTCTTGGGTGTAGTGCTTTGTGTATTGTCATATGTTTCCTGGTTTTCTGATCTATGCTGCGGAGTTCTGCCTTCGTCCATTCCACTATTCCTGCGCTGTATCTGATTACTGGCACTGCCCATGTGTTTATGGCTTTTATCATATTTCCGGCGTTGAGTTTTGACTCGAGTATCGCCTTGAGTGTCTGTATATATTCTTTCCTGATCGTGTCCTTCATCTCTTGGTGTTTTATATCCCCTCCTTCCATTATTCCCAGGTATTTGTATCCTTTCTCATCTATGCGTTTGATGTTGCTCCCATCTGGTAGCTTTTTTCCCTTCAGTCTCGTTACTTTGCCTTTTTGTATGTTGACTAAGGCGCATTTTTCTATTCCAAACTCCATCCTGATGTCCCCAGATACAATCCTTACAGTCTGGATTAGGGTATCTATTTCCTTGATGCTCTTACCATACAGCTTGATGTCGTCCATGAACATCAGATGGTTGATTCTGTTGCCTCTTTTCTTGAGTTGGTACCCGGCATCCATCTTCTGTAGTACTTTTGTCATGGGAATCATATTATTATTAAATATTATTATTATTATTATTATTATTATTATTATTATTATTATTATTATTATTATTATTATTATTATATTATTAAAGAACGTGAGATGCTATTGCTAAGAAAGACCATCGATGTTAGTAGTATGTTTATTTTGCCATTTAAATATACTGCTGACATTATTCTTTTTTTCTAAGATTGTAACATTCGACAATTTCTGAGGGGTACTTTCGTCATTTGCATTAACCACCATTTGACGCTGATCTCAAATAATCTATGATCATTACTACTACTGTTATAAAAAATCCACAATTATATATTGAAGTATATTACTTTGTAAAGAAACATACACTTTCGAACACCGTTCATTGTAGACGTTAAAATGTTTAAAAAAACTACTACTACAACAACAAGAACTACTACTACTATACTACTACTACAAATCATCAATGAAAGACTGTTGCCGTTGGGTTAAATCATGACCGTAAAGCAGTAACTCTGCACTCGTCTAGTAAAGCTAAAGATGTAGTATTCATTGTCCATCCAGAAAAACTACGTGAATGTACTACAGTAAGCACAGAGACTGAAGACAGATACATAACAAACCCAAGACAGACAATGGTTAATACAGCATCCGATGGGTCAGGCGAGAAGAAAACGAGATTTAGGCAAAAAAGAAAGATGATGCAGGGAATGCAAGACGCGAATCATTAAAAAAGATGCAAAACTCCCGGATACCATTAGTCATTCAACTTCTTGAAGGGGCAATACAAAGTTCGGACGATAATCCTCTGCCAAACTTTCGGAAACCTCTACAGGTGGGTTTTTTTTACGTGGTAAAACCTCACTCCTCATGAGATAAAGGGAAGCTATAATAAAAGGAAAAACTGAAAAAAAAAAATTAAAATAACAGAGACGAAATTGGAGGCAAAGTGGTTGGTTTATCCATGGAAATCAAATCCAGGTAGTCAGTGTTTTTCATTGTTCGTTCGAATGCTACTAGTGACAGTACGCCCCCAGTCACTCTCAGGGACTAGAGTGGGCGGAACTGAAGAGGATTTCGAAGGTGAATTATAAATAATATGCAACAACAAATATTTTATAAACTTTTACCCGGAAACATCAAGCAACCTTCCGCGTACCTGAGGGGAGCAGTAAATATACACGCTGACTTTTGTATCTACTACCTAATTTGGTCATTATAGTATTTCCTGAATCGACAAATGTCATTTTGATGCTGGATAAAAACTGGCAAATCACTTTCCATTCGCTGTCAGTTCGAGCACGGGGGACAAAAGTAATGTCGATAATTGAATTATGGCACCACTCAGAATCAATCAAAATACGAAAATAAAGGTGTAGTTCTTGCCTTTGAAACCACATCCTCTTCACTTTAAGGTCATCAAAAGTGTGAAGAATCTTCGCTAAAATTTGGGTATGGCTCAAAATAATTGATGAACAAATTCAGCGCTAAAAGGAGTTAAGGCATGAAATATTGAGCTCTGAAAATTATATTTGAAGAAACACAAAATAATTCTAAAGCGTTTGACAGGAATCGTATAATTCACTGACGTTATAAGGAACAAAAAGGACCAGTAGCTAACTTTCGAAATTGTTCATGAGATTACCGAAACTTAGTCTTAAAAAAAATATTTACCGTGAAATATTGATCTCTGAAATTTATATTTGAAGAAATACAAAATAATTCTAAAAGCGTTTGACAGGAATCTTATTATTCTCTGACGTTATAAGGAACATAAAGGACCAATAGCTGACTTTCGAAATTGTTCATGAAATTACTGAAACACAGTCTTAAAGAAAAAAATATTTACCGTGTCGTAATTAATTAACAACAGTGTCAGAGCTAAAGCTCATGACCCAGGCTCTTGACAGAAGACTGTCATAACAACCTCATCCACAAAGGAATACAATAAACTGCTACTTATACCGGGAAGTTTGAACATTTGCAAGACAGGGTCAATGAACTACGTTCAAGTCAGTGCATCTCACTGGGGTGCACTGTAGGCGTTACTAAAGGGTCTTAGCAGCAACCCCGTTCATTTATTTTACTGTACCTCCATTCATATTCTTTTTCTTCCATCTCGCTATGATCCACCCTCTCCTAACAAACATTTCAAAGTGCAACTGCTTTGAGGTTTTCCTTTTGTTGCACCTTTCAGACCTACCTACTCTCAATTTCCTTTCCAGCGCCGAATGACCTCGTGGGTCCCCGTGCTTGACCTTTGGCCTAATTTCTTCATTCCATTCCAATCCTACGCTCAACAGAGCCCCCTTGATAACGGGGCTCGGGGGTCGTTACGAGCGAAATGAAGTCTCGCGGAAATGATACTTTGTTTTAATCCTAATGAACGGCTTTGTTCCTAGCTTAGGGATTTTACGCTCGAAGAAGCTATTGGCTGATTCCTCGTTGCATAGCAATGGATTAGGAAAGCTGAAAGGTTTTTTATATTGAGAAATAATGATGACCTGACCAAGGTTATCCGTTGGATGTGTTGCAACTAGGTCGATTACCGACATATAACACTTTGGTATCATACACATATTCATAAACAGTCTAAAATTAATTGCAAAGAGAGAGAGAGAGAATGATTAGGCAATGCAACCCGACTCCCGAGACCTGAACAGGTGATACGGAGTGTATATGCGCGGGAGAGAACAATGAACAGGTGATAGGGAATCCTATCCATACATACATATACCGACAGACAGATGGATTGATAGATAGAGATAGATAGAGAGAAAGCTAGATAGATAGATAGAAGAGTGTTTTTTTATTATCACTCCGTCACCTGAGGTAAGTTGAAGTTTCTGTAACCCGGAGGAGGTCCTACCTAGGAGAGACGTGTGTGTGTGTGTGTGTGTGTGTGTGTGTGCGTGTGTTCATCCACTATAAGATATACCTAACTTTAATGTTTCTTTGTATGGTGTTTTTACGTTGCATGGAACCAGTGATTATTCAGCAACGGCCGGCTTTACGTGACTTCCGAACCACGTCGAGAGTGAACTTCTATCACCAGAAATACACATCTCTCACTCCTCAATGGAATGGCCGAGAATCGAACTCGCGACCACCGAGGTGGGACGCCAACACCAAACGAACCACGCCACTGAGGCGCTTAACTTTTATATGTATTAGCCTTTTGAGATTCAGAGGACGACAAATGACGTCATCCTGTTTCCAACCCACGAGTTTCTTCCGAAAATTATGGGTAGGCTTTGCATCCTTATAATTTTTATTTATACTGTTCTCCACTTTTTTATATTATGCAATAAAAGGAAGTTATTCATCTTCAAAATGACGACAAAACCAGTTTTACATCCCTAAAAATTGGTTCATCAAACAATAATAGAAAAACGTTGCCATGGGTATTTAGTCACAGGGCAAATTTAAGGACCTTATATCTCAAAGGGTCAATGTTATAAGTAGAAACTTGAAGCTGGTACACAACAATGGGAAGTGATGAATAATATAATAAAGTACTCTTCTTTATGAGTTAGAATCCATAATACAATAGCCAATTTTGTCTTTTGAAATGGAAAGTCCATACTTGAAATCAAAAGTTAGGAACCTGTTTTGAACTAGGGGAGACGTTTTGATTAGGTTCATTGTCATTGAAAGGCTTACCCACATACTCGGTGACACCAAAATAGATTAAGAACTAAATTACTGAACTGGTTAGATTTAATATGTAGTATAAACTTTGTATAAGATTCAAGACGTTAAAAGAACAGGGACATGGGTTTGGCTGTCAAGAACAAGAGACATTCGACAAGAAAGGACATAATGGTGGAATGAAGGCTAACAATGTGTGTCTCGTGTACATACTGCTAATAAGTTTAATACAGATTACTTTGGTTGCTGTAAGGTGTTTAAAAATCACAGACATGACAAATACTAGAGGCCAGTAGGGCCACGGAAATTTTTCATAATTAGATAACATAGTTTTAACAAATTATTTTTCAAACATCTTGATATCTCGAAGTATCCTTTGAACGCTCTTGCCTTGAAACAATCTATTTAGTTCCGAGTGATCCTTCTCGAACTTAGTTAGGCGCAGTTCGTACAGTTATGGGTTGCTTATGAGAGACATCTACCATACTCATTTTGATGAATGATTCACCTGATATGATTAAGTGGGAAGGAAAAAATTAGAGTAAGGGATAAGGCCAATTTATGATGATGGTAATGACAGTGGGTCAGTGATACCACAGAACTAAATAACCTGTATCCGTAAAATTTACCGCCATTGGATTCTCTCTCTCTCTCTCTCTCTCTCTCTCTCTCTCTCAAAAACAATAGACGATTGAAAGCGAAAGTTAGCTGGTTTCTCGTCAAATGGTTGCTGGTTGAAAGCATTTAGCACCACTTAGAATTCGGAACTAAACCTAGACCTATTTTCCTATTTCATTTCTGTGACCAGACCAATTGACGAAAATACTTATATCATCGTTTCGGGAAATATTGCTACAAAAATGTGACGAGGAAAGTTTTTTTTTTTTTTGGCTTTGTTTTTCTTTTATTTATGTGAGCAGGAAATTGTATCACACGCATAGGAGGGCGAAGAAGAAAGTTGTGTTCTCAGGAAAGTCGTGTTGCAAGCGTAGGCCTTTATTTTTTAGTTAAAACTTGCTTGTCATTTGAACAATGGGTAAAATGAACACGAAGATCGAACAAATTATCATTACCTGTCAGTTACCAATCATTTTTGTTACAATATTCGTTCCTCTGAGTGTTAACTGACGAAACCTACTTTGAATTTTTCTTTGGTAGCTCGCAAAGTTATTCTCTGTAGGAGGATAGTGCCGTCAGTGCACCTCATTCGGTGCAATGTAGGTATTACTTAAGGTCCTTTGCAACGTCCCTTCGACCCATAGCTGCAACCCCTTTCATTCCTTTTACTGTACCTCTGTTCATATCCTCTTTCTTCCATCTTAGTCCACCCTCTCCTAACAATTGTTTCATAGTGCAACTGCTCTGAGGTTTTCCTTCTGTTACACCTTTCAAACCTTATACAGTCTCTTTCCGTTTCAGCGCTTGGCATAATGCCAAAAATCTATATTTATATATAACAACAGATGAGCTTATGACTCAAAGTTCATTTTTTGTTCGAGGTTAATAGAAAAAAAATTACTAATTAATTACGTCACATATATCTTTATGTTCAATTTAACCATTGATCAGCTGACACGCAAGTTTTAACTTATAATAAATGAAAAAAAAAAAAAACTAGCCTCAGTAGTTTTCAAGATCTGAGGACGGAAAGAAAAAGTGTGGACGGACAGACAAACCCACTTCAGTAGATTTCTTTTACAAAAAGCTAAAACTAAAAAAAAAAAAAAAAAAAAAAAAAAAAAATGCTTGCAACGCAACACAAAGTTTCCTGAAAACACAACTTCTTGATCCTACTGTGCCCCAGACATAATTTTCTTCTCATCTAAATAAAAATAACACTTTTCCTATACACATACATACATACATACATATTTACGCACGTTTGTTATAGATATAAAAAAGGATAGTAAAACTATAGAATGCTACCGAGGTCTCTCTCCAAGAGGCTGGTAGTTACCGAACCTAAATGAAGCGATAATACTCACTTTCTAACAAAAACTGACGACTAATGCTGACGATAATTTCCTAACAAGGGAGAACAGGTTACGTCTGTAGCTACCACTTTTCATGCTTTAGCCTTGTAGGGTAATAGTCTGAGTCATCGTCCTCGTACGTTACCCTTAACCATCTTGTTTCTTTCCAAGCAGTATGTTCGCCATTGTATCTATCTTTTAAAAGAGATCTAGAAGTCAACGTAAGATTTCTACCTACTCAACTCTGCTTTCTACTTGATTTCGTTGTTTCGGTATGAGCTGACAGCGTTGCTATTTCCTGTGATAATTTGAAAGTGATTCACTCTACTTACGAAGAAAGATGGTAGAATGGTATAATGATTCGCTTGTGTGTGTCTGCGTGCGTGTGTTTGTATTTGTGATTGCATACTTGTTTCAAACGAACCCGTCTGCAGGCATTCAATTGAAGAATGATTTGAGTAGGGGTATTTGTTAACAATTGTAAATTGTATGTGAAAATGATTTTGAAAAGTTCAACCATCATGAACACTAGTCGCTAATGAATCTCTCTCTCTCTCTCTCTCTCTCTCTCTCTCTCTCTCTCTCTGTGTGTGTGTGTGGTGTGTGTGTGTGTGTGTGTGATTGGTGATATCTTCATTCTGTATTTCCCATTACCTTCTGTTATTACTTCTTAATAATGAACGGCCGAATACTATTCTTTTAGAAGTTTGAGTTTCAAGTCATTGGCCCCTGTGGTGGTGTGCTTGTTCTGTAAGAATGAGGTTCATCTTTAGAATAATAATAATAATAATAATAATAATAATAATAATAATAATAATAATAATACCTTGGACAATAAACTATTTCACGAAATCATAAGAAACAGAAAAGCTTAATGGTATCAGACATCCGGTGTATACATACCCATATCCTGAAGAAACAAGTGGCCAACGGTACCCATGAGTAATGTGTTAGTGAATTATTAGCCAATAATACTCGTTACTCACTGGCATAATGATTGTTGACGGGCGTGAGAAGAATTGTTAGGGTTAGTTGGGACGGGCATCCAGTGGTCCTGTTCTTGCCCAAGCCCGAAAAAAATAAGAAAAAGGTAGAAAGGGATGGGGTTTACAACCTTACTTGTTATGTATGTTTATTATTATTATTATTATTATCATTATTATTATTAGTATTATTATTATTATTATGTATATACAGAAGATGAACCGTATTCATATGGAACAAGCCTACCACAGGGGCCACTGACTTGAAAGTCAAGCTTCCAAAGAATATTATGGTGTTCATTAGAAAGAAGTAACAGAAAGTAACAGATAAACAGACAGAAGAAATGAGTTATTGGAAAAGAAAAAAAAATAAATGAACAAATAACTAAATAAATCAACAGATACTCGTTAAATGTAAAGAGATTATAAAACACACTGTCACCTGTCATTTCACGTTGATCTATTTTTACTCTTAGCTGTGGCCATCACTATTTCCTTTAAGAAGAAAAAGGTCAGGTTCTTGAATATGCGATGTCAAAAAAAGAAGAAAAACTACCTGACCATGGTTTCTGATCCTGAAACACATTCATTAACAAATGTAGCTATTTTTTCTCTTTTTCTCTTGGTAATGTTGTAACATCACGTATATCACATACACACACATACACGCATGTGCACATGCGCAATATGCTTACCTAAGGGCGGTCATTATTGCCATGAGTAGTGGATCTCAATTGTCCCTTTCAGGTGTGCGCATTTCTGCTTCAGTACTTTTGATTCATTCCTGTCCTTAGGTGTTCCTCGTTCATAGACAGCATGTCTTAAAGATGACCAGTTTTTGGGACATTCTATCATATATATATATATATATATATATATATATATATATATATATATATATATATATATACCTAGATGGACAGAATAATATTAATAAAAAAACCTCAGTTGAGCATTACACAAGATGCATGGTGTACATACATTAGATTTCCTATTATATTCGAAAAGAAGTGATTTCATATGCACTGCCATATGTAAATATACCAATTCACTATTTTACTACGCGAAAATAGATTCTCGCTCTCTCTCTCTCTCTCTCTCTAAACTTATCGAATGCAATATTCGGAAAAAATTATATGAAGGTTATAAAAAATGGTGAGAAAACAAACATCAAAGTGAACATTGAATTTATTATAGAACATAAAGGAAATTTAAGGCATAATATTATGCAGAATATAGATTAATATTAACGACACTTGATGCTGCCCCGATATCTAGGTAACTCTGGCACTAGTTACCAAACCTCCACACTCCGAATCGCTTATAACCAGTGAAAAGTTTATAAGATGCATCGAGCAATACCATTACCATGATGCCACTGCGCATAGCCTATAAAAGATATAAGTATCAGAAAATTGTATGTGAAATTATTGCCTATGTCAGTGACTTAAAGTTCAGAATCAATAAAAAGATCTCAAAATATATGATAAATGGCAAAGCAAAATATTAACAAGAGTAAATTCTTTCTGGTTACAAGTTCTATTTTTTACGGGATTAATGACTCAGCGCTAAAATTATTCATTCAATAACTTTAAATCTCGTAAAGTGTGCCAACATTTACCGAGACCTACCTCAAAGTTATCAAGCGCCTGCTTGCTCGATATAAATCCACGAAGTTGAATGCCTCGGAAGTAATCCAGCAGTATGTAGTGAATGCCAAAGACTATGGTAGGGAAATGGAATCCTAGTCCTGGCCTCTCTTCCATGCTGCTACACAATCCATTATAAAGGTTCCTCCGAAAACACACACCCCTGGAGAATCATGCCCTCGTCTCACAGCAATAAACGTCCTTCAAGTAAAAAGAGTTCATTAGTAGATAACACTTCAGTTGGCAAGTTTCTAACGAAGGTCGAGTTTATCCATTTTCCCTTTAGTCAGGAGAACTGCTTCCTTGGAGGGTTAGGCAGATACTGCTTGGTAAGAATTCTTACCCTTACTCGTTAACTTCGTTAACTAATCCAGGAAGAGCTAAATACTTTAAAATGGTCTCAAATGCCAGCACACAAAGTATATACAGTATTAAATAATTATTAACGTTATTTAAAGTTACGTTTGAGATCTTTTTATTTTCCAAGAGAGTTGGAAACCAAGGATTATGAAAAGATGCTTAAAAACCAAGGATTATGAAAAAAGGCAAAGTACTTTTTTTGTACTAAAAATAAACGAAACAAGATAAAGAAAAACGAGAATACAAGGTAAATTTCTTGGCGTTGGAAAGGAAAAGATAAAACAATGTATTTAACACACTCCCCCCCGAAACATTCAATCCTGTTATGAAATAAAAGCAGGATTGAAATTTTAAACATAACAAAAGTATTAATATTACCAGAAATTTTCTTTTTCTTTTTCTTAAATATTTGCCAAGACTATTTACATTACCATCACCAACAATAAATAAATAAAGCCTACACAGACAAACTTTTCTGTAAAATTTGTCTGGTCTTCAGAGCACTAATCTTTGCCGCTTTGCGCTTTCCTCGAATGCGATTGCTGGCCAGATTAGAATCATTTAAGTCATAATTAGGACTGTCTTTATCTTCATTTGAAGAAACATCAGGTCTGAAAAGAAATATTAGATTAGATGAATGTCTCTTAGTAAGTTCCCCAGTTCTCGCCTTTCAGTAGGGCGGGTAACTCCAGTAACTTCCCCAAGCTCATTGAGAACTACATCACGGACTATTCCCATTGGGTATTGGTTTGGCTTACTATATGGTTCTTTAATTAGAACCACATCATTCTTTTGAAGAAGTGTATGTTTTACAGGTTTGAATCTGTCTTTCGCAATTTACAGCTTGATTTGTCAAGTTAGCCAAAAATTCTTCATGATAAATGTTAATCAAATAACTTCTGACTTTACTCAGTTTTGTGTAGTTTTCTTTAACTTTATCACAAGGAGAAACTAAATAGTCCTCATCCAATTCTAGATCTGGATGTCTCTGCAGCTCAGGAATTAAGTTAACTGAAACAAGGTCATAACCCCTAATTAGACACTCTGGTGTTATAGGATCAGGAAGAGTTTTGTTTATATCTGTATCTCTTAATGCCTCTTTGAAAGCTATTGGCCTTCTATTCAATAAATGGACAGTGACATATTAAAAACTCAAAATCCCTTATATCTAAAACATTATTTCTTATGGCTCCAAATAAGCATCTCTTAGTAAGTTTCACACAACTTTCAACCATTGAACCAAGAGCAGAGTTCCCTTTTGAAAAAAACTGATTCTAAACTGAAGGTTCTTATGTCATTCTCTTCTAGATAGAGTTTAACTTCTGGGTCTTTTAAATAATCTAGAATTACGTTGCCTCCTGCTACTAACTGAGATGCCCTGATCGGAAATGCACAAATTTGGTAGTCCAAACTCAAACGTATGAAGCTGGAAGGCTCTAAGATACTCCTTAACACTCAAGTCCATGCACACCTTCAGATTTATAGCTCTACTCCATGTACATGTGAAACATAATCCATGCTTTTACTTTCTTCCCACTGGAACGTACAAAGAAGGGTCCCATGTAATCTATAAAAATATAGCGGAAAGGAATTTCTGGGGGATTAATCCTGAAATCTCTATAACAATTTTGATTAAGATTAACTGTCCTCTCATTGAACCTACGGCATATGACACACATGCGGATTATCCTTTTAACTACTGAAAAAAATCTAGGTATCCAAAATATCTTACGTACTTCAGCCAGTAGCCTGTAGCATCCAGCATGTAAAAAACGTTCATGATAATCTAATACAATATATTTAGTTAGTAAACTATCCTTAGAAATTAGCAATGGAAATCGCATCCTTCTGTCATCTTTCAGTTTCTGCATTTTGCTACGTACCCTTTAATAGGCCTTCCTGATCCACATAAACATTGAGCTGTCCGACTAACTTGGGATATCTTTGAGCAACCGGTTTCTGGATTCAAATATTCAAAAATTTCAGGAAGTGCTTCTGCTGATCTCTTCTTATTACCATCTTTGTAGCCTCTGCAAAGAAGTTATGATTAATATCAAAACAGCTAATATGTCCAAACTTAACAGGATCCTTTAGTTTTAGTTTCATTTTCAAGTTATTAACAAAGATAAGTACTCTACGGAAAACAGAAACAACTTTATGGTAGCTAGAACATCTTGATAAAGCATCAGTATGCTCATCAATCTTTGCAGTTATAGTACCATGATAAGACTGGACAACACCAACAGGAGAATCTTGCTTTACTGGAAGGGCAGGTATTACAAAATCCAAGATAGATTCCCAGTTTAGCTGACCTTCTGTCTCATTAAGCAGAAATTTGGGACCTGAAAAGTAGTTAGTTTTCTGAAGCTGCTTGAAGATAAGCTGAGAGTGATGCAATCTGCTGGATTTTCACAACCTGACACAAAAGAAAAAAAAAATGAATTGGGTGTTTATTACACAGGTTCATTTATTTTGTGTAACTATTTTGAACAAATACTGAACACTTCTGCATTTTATCAAGCTTGGCAGAAACCCATGTACCCAAGAAAGGGCAAACGAATACCCATATCCGAGTAGATTATCAACTCTCTTATTTTGATTGGCATCATACAAGAAATTCCTGATAACTCTTCATACAGACATGCAATTTCTTCTACAGCCAAAGTTATTCCTTGCAGTTCCAGAGATGGCATGCCTTTAGATTCCATTTGCTTGTTTACTATCCTATTTTTTGCAAAGACAAAACTGACCTTTCCTGTGGAAATATTTTGTATGTAAATGACTACACCAAACATCTGCTTACTACTGTCCGAAAACGCCAATAGCCGGTAAGTATCTTCTCTACTCCCAAAGACCCTTGGCATCTCTGTAACAGAAGCAGCATTTGCTTGTTTGGAAATATTCCGCCATTGCCTCCCAACATCAGCATCTAATTCCTTGTCCCAGCCCAGACCTTTGTCGCACTGTAACTGATGCAAAAATAGCCTTGAACGATTAAGAATAGGGCCATTAAAGTTAGAGATCATACTGGGAGGCAATAGACTGCAATACTTCCCGTTTTGTTCGAGCCTGTATGTTAAGACTAATAGGTTTAGTAGATAAACTGTCTTGCTTCCTATCCCATGACAACCCAAGTAGTTTTACCTTCTCATTGGTTTCTGTACTAAGCTCACTATCTATGTGGTCTTGCAATGCAGAATCATTACTGATGTACTGCTGCAGGTAAAACTTGTAAGGCTCAAAAATTCTTTCTAGTTGTTGATATGCCCAAAGAAGATCTTCAGAACTATCATAAGCAACTGCACAGTTATCCATGTAACATAGTTGATATATCATCCTCTTTAATTGTAAAAGTTTACTATCATCACCGTCTACTTCCAAAATTAAAATCTTATACAGAGCAAGTAACAGTAATGCAGGGCTGCATCTTAAGCCGAAACTTAATCTTATATTTCTGTATCCCACAACTGTAAAGTCTTCCTTCTCTACATTTCTGAACCATAGACATAATAGCCTATAGCTATCTGTGTCATTTAAGGCAAGATTATTGAACGCTTTACATATATCAAAACATAATAACTTTTGTCCAAATCTTAAATGTAATATAGCAGAGGAAAGTTTCTGGTTTAGATTTGGTCCTGAATATATAGCCTGATTGTTGGATTTCTGTTTCATGGCAGGGCAAGAAAGAACACAGAATTCGTTGTTTCATATTATGTAAACTTGACTGTATGGCAGCTTAACAGAAACTAAATATTAACTTGTAGATTTCAAGTAAAAAGGTAAACAGTAATAATACAGTACTCAACAGTTGAGTAAAAAGGTAAATTAAATGAATACATTGTTACGTGATAAATACAGTATGTAGTTATACAACTAATTACACCAAAGTGTTAGTTAGCAATCTCACACCTCCCCCCAAGATGGCAGGTGCAATACAAGGATTACCTGGCATCTTAAGGTCCTTATTTATTATATGATTTCGTTTAAGTCCCATCTTATTTCTAAACGCTCTGGTGCCCGTGTCTGACGTCCACTACGTTGTACTGGTAAGGCAACTGATAACCGAGTATCAGGCTTAGGTGATGTTGTAGGTGATCTACGATCTCCATATCCTGAAGCTTCGCCACCCAACACAGAGATAGGCGGAGAAATAATGTCTCCTGGCAAAAAAAGCGGGTGATGAGGTCGTAGGAACCTCCGATTTCTCCAATAGATGCGCCCACTCCCAGTCTTCACGAGGTAATCCCTCCTCGTGCCAATTCCGACCACAACTCCTGGTTTTATCCCATCGTTTTTTGTCTTAGGGTCCTGCAAGATCCACGTAACATACCAAGGTTCAGCTTAGAGTGTGGTCTGGCAGTGGCATCATACCGTTCCTTTGCATGCTGCCGAAGGTACTTAGCCTTTATGTCACATTCGTCAGCTATACGTTGCCATTCCTTTGCAAATATGAACGATGATGAGCCGGAATCCTGGAACGCAAAGGATGTCCAAACAAGATTTGCGCTGGAGATCTACCGTCGCCCGTGGAGTATTCCTGAGCTCAAGAAGCCCTTGTGCGAACTCATCCTCATCCAGCTTGCATTTACTGTGGTCGTCAAAATCAACTTCTTGATGATCTTCACGGTAGCTTCGGCATGACCATTTGCTTTTGGATTATACCGGGCGATGTCACGCGGTGTTCCAACCCCATCGAGCAAGGAACGCCGCAATGTTGATGAAGCGAACTGCGGTCCTCCATCCGTTTTCAGTACTACAGGCACACCTGTGTCTGAAAATATTGGCCTCAACAAACTAACTAGTTGAGCTGCAGAAGTTGATCCATTGCACGAAGATACATCGGCCAACCTGACAGGCGATCAACGTACACAAGAAATGTCTTGCCAGAGATATGAAAATAATCAGCAGACACTGACTCAAATACTCGACTTGCAAGTCTTCCTGCATCAAAGGCTCATTCTGCTGACTTGGTAACAGCTCTCGTCAAACGGAGAACAAGACTTCACTGATATTCTCACGTCCCTGTCAATCCCTGGCCAGTATATAGTCTGGCGTTCTCGACGCTTGGTGCGGTCCACTCCTTGGTGAGCATCATGTAGACACTGCAAAGTTTTCGCTACGCAGGCTGCGAGGTATGAGAAGTCTGGGTCCATAAACAATCAAACCATCATCCACGGCCAGCATGTCCCGAATTCCCCAATATGCTCGCAACTCTTCTGATAAGCTATGCTTATGATCTGGAAATCCTTTCATTATTACATCTCTTAATGACAGATATTCACCATCATGTGCAGAAGCATCACGAATCTTATCCAGCGTCTGGTCGCGTAGAGGTGCTAATCTTATGCCCTCCTCACAAGTAGCTAATAAAGACGATACAACAGCAGCATGCAATGGATCTGCATCATCCAGCACATCATTGTCCTCAACAAGGCTCTGAACTGGTGAACGAGAGAGTGCATCCGGCATGCTGTGACATTTCCCACTTTGCCACCTTGCACAAAAGGAAATCTGCAGAGTTTCATTCTCATACGCTGCAGTCGAGGATTTTCTATTTCTCCAAGAAGTTTTGGATTGAGAATAGGAACAAGTGGTCGATGGCCTACTACCAGGTCAAAATAAGGCAAACCAGCCAAGTAAACACTGCATTTCCTCATGCCCAAAGTACAGCAGCCATCTCAACCTCAATTACGGCATACCTAGTTTCCGCATCCACTAAAAACCTGGATCCACACTGGATGAGCTTCCAAGCCTCTCCATGTTGTTGCAGCAAAACAAACCCCATACCATGCAACTTGGATGCATCAGTTTGAAGCATAGTAGTAAAGATGCATCAAAATGAGCTAAAACAGGAGAAGCTATGAGTGCTTTCTTTTTTTTATTAGTTTTCTCGAAAGCCATGTCATGTTGAGGGTTGTTTCCAGCACCACTCATTCCGAGGTTTAAGCAGGTCCCTCTGATGTGGCTGTGCAGCAGCTGCATCGCAGAAGAAAAGCTCCCAAGCTGATTGGTTAAACCCCAAGAATGACCTGAAATCAGTGATATTTTGTGGCTTTGGAAATTCAGCTATAGCTCTCACCTTCCGAGAATCTACACTATAACCTTCATGATTTATACTGTAACCACAAAATTCAACATTAGGTTGAGCAAATAAAATTTTGTCAGGATTTAAGGTCATTCCAAATTTGTCACATTTTTGCACAAGTGATCACATGGGCTAAGTGGTCACGGTAACTAGAATCGTACACCAAAAATATCATCAACAATTTTGACAGTAACGTTGGAATATCTCCCAAAGCTTGATCTCCTCGACGATTGTACTCATCTCCAGATGATATAAGCCCCATTACGGCTCGTTTGAATTTGTAACGTCCCCAAGGTGTGATGAAGCAAGTAAGATCCTGATCTTCTTCAGCAATTTTGATTTGGAAGTATCCCATCTTCGCATCCAAAGTAGTGAACCACCTGGCTCCCAGCATCCATTGACGATATAGCATCATGAGGGGATCGAACTGGATATGTAGGTCTGCGCACATAGCGGTTAAGTCTTGTAAGGTCCACACACAACCGCACACACCCATCTTCTTTGCAATAGGGACCATCGGATGACACCATTCGGTGGGGTAATCAACCTCACCAATGATATCCTTAGCAAGCAAGTCATCTAGCTGGGCTTTAATATCCGATCTCCAACATACGGAATGGTGCGTGGTGCGGTCCACTGCAAAAGGACGTGCATCTGCTGACTGCTGAATTCTCATAGGACTCCCTGCATTTCCCTTAGAGGTAGCTTGGAAGCATCAAAATACATGAGGATAAGCAGAAATGATGGAAGCTGCATGTTCTGCACGCTCTGCTTCTGTAGGGTCTCTGCTGTGTGGCCATCTGGCAATGCCACTGGTACAGACACCAAACTACTGGTACTTGCAGACTGCACAACATCCTGGGTGTTGTTAGAAAGTCACTTGTGGCTCCAAACCTTCTTGGTTCTTGATGTATATGTGGTTGCAACCACTGAACATGTAAAACTGCTTGTATTTGTGCTGGAAAAATTTTCTGGTAATATTCCCAGTGCTACACAATCAACCAGCTGAGAGGTGCACCTTTCACTTCCTTGACGACTGACACAACTGTTGTCGTACTACGATTCCCCAAAGTTAAAAAAGCCTCAAAGTACCCATGTTAGTGAGAGCTTGACGATCTGCTGCAATAAGACCACCCATAATGATCGGCTCCAGTGAACTCTCATGAATTCCAAGAGATTTAGCGTTCTCAAGTCCTATCACAGTTGTCTCTGCTCCAGAGTCAGGTGTCCACATAACTGAACTTGATCCTTTGGGGTGGGTGGTACTGATGCAAATCTGAGGGGTTGGATGTGATGACGCACAGTTGCTGTAAATATCTCCAATGACACGATATAGATTCTGCTTTGAAGGCTTGAACATGCTTTTATTATTCATTTTCTTCTCCTGAGGAGACAGTGGCTGTCCCTTTGACCTGCACACCACTGCGAAGTGACCTTTCTTACCACATTGTTTGCAGTCCCTGTTTAGAGCCTTGCATGCCATCTTATCACGATGGCGCTCACCTCCGCACCTAAAGCACTGCTGCTTTAAATGGGCTGCCTTCTGACCTTGCTTGTATTGGGACACTCTTGAAACATTATACTTTTCACTGCCCCGAATAACAGCACGACTGGCATTTACATTTTCTGATGCTCTGCAAATATCAATAGCCATCTGCAAAGTGAGCTTCTTTTCTTCTAACATAAGTTTCAAAGCCTCTTCATCTCTGGTTCCAACGACGATCCTGTCTCGTAGTCTGCTGTCCATGCAGGTTTCACAAAAATCGCAGAAAGAAGCAATCTCTTTAATGCCGCACAAAAAATCATCGAAGGTCTCGTGCAACTCCTGGACTCTTGTATGAAAGTCACGTCGGTCCACGATGACATTCCTTTGGTTGCGCAAGTGCAACTCCATGGCATCCAATATAGTCTTCAAGTCTGCTCCATCATCCAGTGTGAGACCATATCTCAGAGTGCGGGTCCAATCATCGTCTAGCACGGAAATCAATGCTGACCGCTGCTCAGCAAGAGAGAGAGATGACATTCTTGTCAACACTGCATGTCCCTCATACTTGTGACGCCACGAACCAAACTCTTTAAGAGATACAGAAGACAAGTGTGGTGCAGGAACTGCCCTTGCCTGAGACTGATTTCTATGATGTCCTGAAGTACCAGCAAAACCCTCTAGAATTGCAGTTAAACATTCTTCCCTTTTCGTAGCTGCTTCTTGGGCATGATGAGCCATCTCTGCTTGCCTTGCTAAAAGTGCTGCCAGTTGTTCGATTTGCTTCTCCATCGTTTACGGGTACTAAAGATTTAACACTGTACTTCTTGAACGACAGTAGACAGCATAAACGAAACCAATCACTGCGCCATGTTGGATTTCTGTTTCATGGCAGGGCAAGAAAGAACACAGAATTCATTGTTTCATATATTATGTAAACTTGACTGTATGGCAGCTTAACAGAAACTAAATATACATTGTAGATTTCAGTAAAAGGTAAACAGTAATAATTACAGTACTCAACAGTTTGAGTTAAAAGGTTACAATTATAATAAAATATCATTGTTACGTATAAATACAGTATGTAGTTATACAACTAATTACACCAAAGTGTAGTTAGCAATCTCACACTGATTGTGACTAATGGAAGGTTTACTAGAATCTTGCTGACAAAGATTAGACAAATACACTATCCTGCACTTTGTGGTTTCGCGATCCATCTAAAGATACCATATGAGGCAAAAGCTATGGTTAGTGTGCTCTGTAGAAATTCGGGAAGATTATTAATGCGCTCTATGATCCCCATACTTTCTTGTTTTCTTTAAAAACTTTATCCATTATCAATAGCTTATCCCTGTTATTTTGCAATCTTTTCAAGTTAGACTTTAAAATTGAAATTGCCAATCCCTGATTGGAACCTAATAAATGAGACACCTGAGAATTCCAAAGTAAAGGAACAACAACCCCAATCCTACCTTCTTTATCTCTCTTCATATTTTCAAGGGAAAACTTAACCAACTTCTTATTTATTTCAGAACTCCCAGAATCAGAATCATCAGGTTCAGACTTTACAAATCTATGACAACTTTCTTCTAAAATTTGGTTAGCTGCCTTGATAAGCTGAGATTCAATTATATCCCCCTTATCATCAAAAACATTAATGTTAACGGGATCCACAGTATCTTTAAAAGCACAATCTGAAACAAGGCAAGTATTACCAGTCCCGAAAATGCTACCAACTAAGTTATGATCTGAAAGTTGAACCAATCCTTGAAAGCAACTTCCAACATAAGGTAAAAATGATAAATCTTTCAATATTTGTTCCACATTACCATGTAACAATACTCCAGCAGGAGTTTCAGAATATAGAGTTCTAAGTTTTGATCCAAACAAGTGTTCCTGCTGAGGAAGACAGTATGCTGAGCGAGTGCCAAGAATTAACTGAATATTCTGGATATCACAAGAATCATTTGACAAGCTTTCATCTGCCAACAAATAACCTCTTTCTTTGAAACCACATACTACTTTACCTAATTTAGGAAGTTTTAACTTTACATTAATAGAAGGTATACACAGTGCTTCAATTTTTCTAAGCCTATCCCCTATCTGTAAACTTACTTCAATTAGCTTAGTAGTATAGTTCTGAGTAGTGTTAATGCCATTTACTGTTAAGAAATATTTTCCCTTAATGTGGGTAAAATTATGAACTGTCTGCATATCGGTCAAAATGAAGTTTACACTGACAGCCACTGTCTTTTAAACATCTTAACTTTAAACCATTATCCAAGGTAGAAGTAAAAGTGGGAAGCACAGTCTGCACGTCAGAATCACTCTGGAAAGCTTCCACAATGTTAACCATTGAGCCAGATATCTCATTATTTTCCTTAGGCTTTGATTTTGCTTTATCTTTACACTTATCTGTAGAAGATTGGCTATCTGGTTTATTTCCATCTTTATTTGTGACATGCTTAGTCAAATCAAAGTACCTAATACCAAAGCAAAGCTGAAATGCCACTCTGAGCAATACTTACATTTATTATTGAACCTATACCTACAAAATTTACTGTGATGATTTAGGTTAGAACATTTTAGGCATCCTTTCAATTTTCTTATTTTATCTATCTTTGCTTCTGCAGAGTCAAATTTGGCACACTTGTGGATAGGGTGATCAGCTGGTTTACCATCCACTTTAGTACAAATACTACAAGGCTTAAAGGTCTTATTTCTTTCATACTTTACATCTACAGCTAAGCTGGTAGCTCCATGGTCACTAGCATTTGATGCTTTGGGGGAAGATTTAGTGACTTCTTTAGTTTTCTTAGACTGGCTACAATAACGCTCACTAGCTTCAAAAAAAACTTTTCTAAAATTTCATTTAACGTTGGCTTGGAGTGTTAGTAATTTGAATCAAATGATTCTTAAATGAATCGTTCAATCCTTCCATATAAAAAAAACTGAAGTATACATTCCACAGTCATTTTCAATTTGCGTATTCTTTCCATAATTAACCTAACCTTAGATATAAATTCATAAGGATCAGTGTTGAAAGAAAGTTTCAAATGGGATAACTGCCTTAAAACATTAAATTTCTGTGTGTCATCCGAAGCTAGAGCTTTCAGTAGTAATTGCTTTGCATGTGAATATCCCTGCTTATCTGCTTCTAAGGACTCTACTAAAACTAAGGCCCTGCCTGAGATCTGCTGCTTTAATAACAAGAGTTTATCATATTCAGGGTATTCAAATTTACTTAAAGTGTCTTCAAATTCTTCAAAAAATCTAGCAAGGTCCTCGTCATCAGAACTAGTGTATTTAGGCAGGGGAGCTATGGGAGACTTAAGCAAACTTCTTGCGGAACTAAGAGAGTGATTCAAATGGGAAACCGATGAAGAGGGCTCACTAGGGTTCCTAATATCCACTTCGTCATCCCATTCCTCATACTTAAGCTCTAATATCTGCTTATTTAAGTCTTTCAATTCTGGAAGCCATTGTTCAAATTGCAAGCGTAATTTCTCCCTTGCTGCACTAGCTAATGTAGGAAAACTATCCTTACGGTTAAAATGTTCAGTCACACACTTCCTTATATACTTCCTTTGATTCACTAATCTCTTAAGTTCAGACATTGTGAATATATACAACAACCTGACCTATCACAAATATAATAAATATCCAAAGGCTAAAGTATGCGTAACAAACTGAAGCTCAAAAGTAAAATTTCCTTAACCACTTCACTAAGAAATACCGATGGCATCAATACTAGGCCAACGACGATAAAGATTACCAGGGAAGCAAAGTTTCTAATGCAAAAAATATCCAATGAAAGCAATTCCCGAGCAAAGAACTTATTTCAGAAATATGTTAAAAAGATTAAATTCACTCAACCTTTAGGCTAAAGTATTAAAATGCAAAAAATAACGTTAACGTTCCACCCACAGTGCAAGTGGAGAGACATCGGGCAAGCATCAAAGCAAAGTCATAATGAATCCTGTCACGGTCGCCATATTCGGAAAAAATTATATGAAGGTTATAAAAAATGGTGAGAAAACAAACATCAAAGTGAACATTGAATTTATTATAGAACATAAAGGAAATTTAAGGCATAATATTATGCAGAATATAGATTAATATTAACGACACTTGATGCTGCCCCGATATCTAGGTAACTCTGGCACTAGTTACCAAACCTCCACACTCCGAATCGCTTATAACCAGTGAAAAGTTTATAAGATGCATCGAGCAATACCATTACCATGATGCCACTGCGCATAGCCTATAAAAGATATAAGTATCAGAAAATTGTATGTGAAATTATTGCCTATGTCAGTGACTTAAAGTTCAGAATCAATAAAAAGATCTCAAAATATATGATAAATGGCAAAGCAAAATATTAACAAGAGTAAATTCTTTCTGGTTACAAGTTCTATTTTTTACGGGATTAATGACTCAGCGCTAAAATTATTCATTCAATAACTTTAAATCTCGTAAAGTGTGCCAACATTTACCGAGACCTACCTCAAAGTTATCAAGCGCCTGCTTGCTCGATATAAATCCACGAAGTTGAATGCCTCGGAAGTAATCCAGCAGTATGTAGTGGATGCCAAAGACTATGGTAGGGAAATGGAATCCTAGTCCTGGCCTCCCTCTTCATGCTGCTACACAATCCATTATAAAGGTTCCTCCGAAAACACACACCCCTGGAGAATCATGCCCTCGTCTCTCCACTGCGCTTTGGTGAAACTGGTGGTACTTAGCACTTCATTATTTCACAGCAATAAACGTCCTTCAAGTAAAAAGAGTCATTAGTAGATAACACGTTCAGTTGGCAAGTTTCTAACGAAGGTCGAGTTTATCCATTTTCCCTTTAGTCCAGATAACTGCTCCCTTGGAGGGTTGTTAGGCGATACTGCTTGGTAAGAATTCTTACCCTTACTCGTTAACTTCGTTAACTAATCCAGGAAGAGCTAAATACTTTAAAATGGTCTCAAATGCCAGCACACAAAGTATATACAGTATTAAATAATTATTAACGTTATTTAAAGTTACGTTTGAGATCTTTTTATTTTCCAAGAGAGTTGGAAACAAGGATTATGAAAAGATGCTTAAAAACCAAGGATTATGAAAAAAGGCAAAGTACTTTTTTTGTACTAAAAATAAACAAGATAAAGAAAACGAGAATACAAGGATTCTGCAGTTGGAAAGAAAAGATAAAAACAATGTATTTAACACATGCAAAGCCTTAAATCTAAATGAAAGAACAAATGAAGAATTCCAGACCTTCGAGGCAAGATGAAAGAGAGAGAGAGAGAGAGAGAGAGAGAGAGAGAGAGAATTCATTAGACAAAAGGGTGAATAAAGGAAAATCCCCGAATTTTTGCCATAGATGAGATATAAAAAAAACGTACAGACAGACAGACAGACAGACAGACAGATAAGTACTGCAGAAAATCCCTGATGCTCTTACAAACTTGAGAAATAAAGATCCGGTACAAAGAGAGAGAGAGAGAGAGAGAGAGAGAGAGAGAGAGAGAGAGAGAGAGAGAGAGAAAAGAGAGAGAGATGGATTTCAGCAATTTATAACACCAAGAGACAAGACATGATTAAAAATCTTTTAGAAACTTTCATGCTATATTTTGATAAATCAAAATGTCTCTCGTGGAATATAGAAAATCAACGAAAATTCGGGAAGGGCGGGGGAGGCACGCCATGGGTCCCAGGATGGGTGGGCGCGGCCCGCCACGTATCCCAGGATGGGCAAAGGCGAGGTCTGCCACAGGTCCAGGGATGGGCAGACGAGGCGCACCATGGGTCCCGGGATGGGTGGTCACGGCCCGCCACGGATCCAGGGGACAGGCGGGCAAGGTCTGCCATGGGTCCCAGGACGGCCAGGCGCGGCCAGCCACAGGTCCCGGGACGGCCAGGCGATGTCTGCCACATGTCCCAGGATGGGCGGGCCCGGCCCGCCACAGATCCCGGGACGAGCAGGAAAGGTCCGCAGGCACATCCCGCAACGGATCCCGGGAAGGGTGGGTGAAGTTTGCCATGTGTCCGGGGACAGGTGGGCAAGGTCCGCCACGTGTCCCAGGACAGGCGACCAAGGTCCGCCACATGTCCCGGGAGATGGCAGGTGAGGCACACCACGGGTTCTGGGATGGGCAGGCGTGGTCCGCCACAGATCCTGCGACAGGCAGGCGAGGTCTGCCACGGGTCCCGGGATGGGTGGGCGTGGCTGGCCACGGGTCCCGCGACGGCCGGACGAGGTCCGCCATGTGTCCTGGGACAGGCAGGCCCAGACACCCAGGGGTCCCGGGATGGCCAGGCAAGGTCCGCCACTTGTCCCGGGATGGGTGGGCAAGGTTTACCACATGTCCTGGGATAGGCAGGCAAGGTCCACCACGTGTCCTGACACAGGCGGGCGAGGCCCGCCATGGGTCCCTGGACGGACAGGCGAGGACCACCACGGTTCCCGGAAAAGGTGAGCGCGGCTTGCTACAGTTCCCAGGATGGGCGGACAAGGTCCGCCATGTGTCCGGGGAATGGTGGGCAAGGCCCACCGAGGGTCCCGGATGCCCATGCCCACCACATTCCCGATAGGACAGCAAGCTCCGGGCCACGGGGTTCCCGGGACGGAGGACGATCACGTCTGCATGGTCCCTGGGACCGGGCAGGTGAGGCCCACCGCAGGTCCCAGGACAGGCGGGCATGGCCCACCACGGGTCCCGGGACGGGCTGACGAGGTTCACCACTTGTCCCGAGACAGGCGGGTTAGGACCGCCACTGATCCCAGGACAGGTGGCCGCAGCCTGCAATGGTTCCGAGGATGGGCATGCGATGTCCGTCACTTGTCCAAGGATGGGTGGGCGAAGCCTGCCACAAGTCTCGGGACAGGCGGGCGAGGTCTACCATGTGTCTGGGGACAGGCGGGCGGGGCCCACCACAGGTCCCAGGACGGGTGGGCAAGGTCCGGCGCGTGTCCGGGAACGGGTGGGCAAGGCCCGCCACGTGTGCCGGGACAGGTGGGCGAGGTCCGCCACATGTTCCAGAACAGACGGGCAAGGCCCGCCACAGATCACGGCACGGGCGGGCGAGGTCCACCACGTGTCCCAGGACCAGTGGGTGAGGCCCACCACTGTTACCGGGATGGGCAGGCGCAGTCCACCATGGATCCCGGGACAGGCAGGCGAGATCTGCCACTGGTCCTGGGACGGGTGGGGATGGCCCACCACGGGTCCCGGGACACCCAGGCGAGGTTTGCCTCATTTCACGCAACAGTCAGGCCCAGCCGCCCACAGGTCCCAGGATGGGCAGGAGAGGTCTGCCACTTGTCCCGGGACAGGTGGGCGAGGTTCACCACTTGTCCTGGTATAGGCAGGCAGGTCCATCACGTGTCCCGGGAGGTGTGGGCGAGGCCCACCACGGCTCCCAGAACGGACGGGGGAGGACCGCCACGGTTCCAGGGTCAGGTGGGCAAGGCCTGCTACAGTTCCCAGGACGGGCAGACGAGGTCCACCATGTGTCAGGGGAATGGCGGGCAAGGCCCACCGCAGGTCCCGGGATGGGCGAGCTAGCCCACCACGGTCCCCGGGACAGCAGGCAGGCGAGGCTCGCCACATTTCCCGGGATGGGTGGACAAGGTCCTCCATGTGTCCGGGGACGGGTAGGTGAGGCCCAGTGCGGGTCCCAGGACGGACGGGCAGATGAGGTTCATCACTTGTCCCGGGACAGGCAGGCAAGTCCCGCCATGGTCCTCCACGTGTCCGCGAACAGGTGGGCATGGCATGCCACGAGTGCCAGGATGGGTGGGTGAGGTCTGCCTTGTGTCCCGGGACGGACGGGCAAGGACCGCCACGTTTCCGAGGTCTTCCACTGGTCCCAGGAAGGGTAGGCACGGCCCGCCACGGGTCCCGGCATGTCTCAGGGGTGGCGACAGGGCGACTGGATAGAGGGCCACTATGTCTGGGGTCCCTGGCCGGGAGGCGATTGGGTTGGGCTGCCATGGGTGGGGCCCCTGGCGGAAGGTTGACTATATATATATATATATATATATATATATATATATATATATATATATATATATATATATATATATAATATATATATGCATATATATATATATATATATATATATATATATATATATATATATATATATATATATATATATATATATATATCTAATAAAAGGAGCCCATAAAAACACCAAAATGTAGAGAGAAAAGTACTATATTTCAGAGACTGCTGTCTCTCTCTTCAGGTATATGAATGAGAAAAGTTTACAGAAAAGGTGGTATTTATACCAAAGAGATCCGTCCACAAGTAAGCCAATTTAGGTCACCCCCGCTGATAATCTTCCTTTAATCTTCTTAAGGCGTTGGTTGAACTTGAAGACCTTCGTCAATGGACATCTGAAATCCACGGCGCCTTTTCGAGATGTTTTCCATTACCGCTTTTCTTTTCTTTAATTAAGGCCGATTCCATCATTTGACTCTGACAAAAACTACAGCCGTGAAGAGATATGTTTAAAAGGAGTGTTATTAAATGCTTTAACTGACCTTCATAAGAAATATCCTGTTCCCCGCAGATTCATGATAGCCATCTACTCGCTAAAAAAGTTAGATGTTATAATAAGTAGATCTGACAAAGACGGCAAAATCGTAATAATGGACAAAGACTTCTACCTCGACAAAATCAACCAGCTCCTTAGCGCACAAAACACTTACGAAAAACTGACGAAAAATCCCTCCAAAACGTTCCACAGAATTTTTTCGGAAAGTAAGATTAATTGGCCAAGACAAAAAGAGTATTGAACTATTAGAGAAATTTAAAATAATTAATCCTAAATTACCCTACTTTTATGGCCTTCCCTAAACTCACAAAGACAATCTTCCATTCAGACCCATCGTTTCATGCGCCGGATTCAATTACAAAATTTCTAAATGGTTAGCTGGCCTCCTTTCTCCTTTTTTAGGCACTTTTTCTCCCGGTCACATTAAACATTCGAAGATTTTATGTCACAAATTCAGAGAAGCAACATATACCACTTCACAAAATAAAACTTTTAAGCCTTGACGTAGACTCCCTATTCACAAAAGTACCAGTACAGGACGTTCTTCAGTTTTTAAGGGAAAAATTATCCCCCTATTCAGATCGTTTCCCATTGGCGCTTGACAAAATAATAAAGTTAGTTGAATTATGTGCATCTAATAACGTATTTTCATTCAGGGAATCATTCTACAAGCAAAAATTTGGGTGTAGTATGGGTAGTCCTTTAAGTCCTGTTTTAGCCAATCTGTACATGGAATACTTTGAAGCTACAGTAATAAATGCAATAAAACCCAAAAACATGCTGTGGATGAGATACGTGGATGATATCCTAACATTTTGGGATAATAGGTGGGGTAATTTCAATGAATTCCTCTCAAAATTAAACGCATTAGTGCCCAGCATCAAATTTAAAGTTGAATGGGAAAAGAGAAGCAGGTAATGAACATCTCAAAAGGCGCGTGGATTTCAGATGTCATCGACGAGGTCTTCATTCAACCAACGCTTAAGAAGATTAAAGGAAGATTATCAGCGGGGTGACCTAAATTGGCTTACTTGTGGACGGATCTCTTGGTATAAATACCACCTTTCTGTAAAACTTTTCTCATTCATATACCTGAAGAGAGAGACAGCAGTCTCTGAAATATAGTACTTTTCTCTCTACATTTTGGTGTTTTTATGGGCTCCTTTTATTAGATGGAATTCTGTTGTTACAGAACATTTTTAACCAGTCATATATATATATATATATATATATATATAAATATATATATATATATATAAATATACATATATAGTATCATATATATATATATATATATATATATATATATATATATATATATATATATATATATATATATGTGTGTGTGTGTATATATATATATATATATATATATATATATTATATATATATATATATATATATATATAATATTATATATATATATATATATATATATATATATATATATATATATATATATATATATATATATAGTTGGCTGTATCAAGGTCCTTCTCCGAGTATATTTGAAGGACCTTGGGCTGTATAGTCTTTTCTGGTTGGTTCCGAATAGTTTCTTCTGTTACTATCCCTTATTCCTGTTCATGTACCGCATAGATATATATATATATATATATATATATATATATATATAATATATATATATATATATATATATATATATACATATATATTTATATAATATATATATATATATATATGCAGATTTTATCCTATATCTATATATATATATATATATATATATATGTATATATATATGCAGATTTTATTCCTATACTATATATATATATATATATATATATATATATATATATATATATATATATGTGTGTGTGTGTGTGTGTGTGTGTGTGTGTAGAATAAAAAGCTGCATGGGGGAAGTGGAGAAAGATAGCTGGTGTAATATGTGATAAGAAAATGCCAATGAAGCTAAAACTCAAGCTATATAACAGAGTGATAAGACCAGTGTTAATGTATGGAGCAGAAACATGAGCTCTAAGAAGAAAAGAGGAAGTACAGCTTGAGAGAACAGAGATGAGAATGCTGGGTGGGTTATGGGAATATTGCTGCTTGAGATATTAGAAAATGATGAAATAAGACGAAGGGAATGCTTATCACATACTACTCCAGCTATCTTTCTCCACTTCCGCCATGCAGCTTTTATCCTACATTGAACTTCACCCTCACATCCTTCCTCTTGGCTTAAATTAGATCCTAATTATTCAAACTTTTCTGCCTGTTTTACAATCGAGCCTCTTCTTTCTTGTATTACTATTCTGTCTCTATCTTCCATACTGCTCAGCAACACTTCTGTTTTATTCACATTCACCTTTAAAAACTACTGACAATAATGTCCTAATAAGGGAGAACAGGCTACATCTGTACCCCTTTTCATGCTTCAGCCTTGTAGGGCAATAGTCCGAGGCATTGTCATTGTACGCTTAACCATCTAGTTTTCCGCCTAGCAGTCTAATCACCATCGTATCTACCTTTAACAGAGATCTGGAAGTCAATGTAAGATTTCTGCCTAATGAACATTTGGTTTTCAACTTGCTTTCGTTGTTTTGGTATGAGCTGACAGCGTTGCTATTTCCTGTGATAATATGAAAGTGACATTCACTCTAGTTACGAATAGAGATGGTAGAATAGTATAATGATTCGCTCGTGTGTGTATGCGTGCGTGTGTTTGTATTTGTGTGTGCATATTTGTTTCAAACGAACCCGTTTGCAGTCATTCAATTGAAGATTGATATGAGTAGGGGGACATTTGCTAACAATTGTAAATTGTATGTGAAAATGATTTTGAAAATTTAACCATCACAGACACAAGTCGCTAATGAAACTCTCTCTCTCTCTCTCTCTCTCTCTCTCTCTCTCTCTCTCTCTCTCTCTCTCTCTCTCTCTCTCTCTGATTAGCGATTTAGCTATCTTTTCATTCTGTATTTCCCACTACCTTTTGTTATGACTTCTTTCCAAGGAATGGCAGAATATTCTTTGGAAGGTTGAATTTCCAGTCAACCTCCCCTGCGAGGGCTTGTTCCATATGGACAGGGTCATCATCTGAATAATAATAATAATAATAATAATAATAATAATAATAATAATAATAATAACAACAACAACTTTGAGACTACAAAGACTTAAAAGGCTAAAATAGAACGGACTATAAACAAGTTCATGCCCGTTCGACGGATAAGCATCCACACGTACAGAGTAGAGCTGTTGTCAGTCGGACGGTCAACTCGAGGTCATTGCCCTCATTTCTCGTGGCAATAACTATATGGCAGCGATGGAAACTCCGCTGGGAACTGGCAACGGTCTATAAATAGCACCGCATGGTCTAACAATGAAATGTATTAGGCCTATATATACTACATAATTCATTCATTTTCTAGTCCGATCGGCTGAGATCCTTCCCAAACGAAATCCGGCGGCGAACTGTCATAAAATCGTTGGTTACCCGTCCACACATGCAATCACCTGTCAGTCGGTCGAAAGAACTTTAGGTAATTCCATCATTTCATCAGTTTTGGTGAGTGGACTGACTCCGCCCACACGTACGTACGTTTTAACGTCACTTTCGATAAACTGACAGGGAGACTGACGGGTAAACCTGTGCGTGAATACCCGGCCTTAGTTGGCTGTATCAAGGTCCTTATTCCGAGTATATTTAAAGGACCTTGGGCTGTATAGTCTTTTCTGGTTGGTTCCGAATAGTTTGTTCTGTTAGTATCCCTTATTCCTGTTCATGTACCGTTGGATCTTATGTGCTTTCGCATTAAGCCTCTGTTTTACATCTTCTATTGTGTTGTTTAGTCCCCTCTCCTGTATTTTGTATTTCTCGTTCATTTGCTCCCTTGTTTTTCTTGCTTCTTAGCCTTTTTTCTGCCATATCTTTCAGTTTACTCTAGTCAGATCTCTTCACCATGATTTGCTCTTCCAGGCGCCTTTTCCAAGGCGGTTGCTGTTTTCGTTTCTGTTGGGTTAGTTGTGCTGGTGGTGTTGGTGTACGTATCCCCATCAGTTCTGCTACTAGTCTTGCTCCTGCATATGCCATGTTATTTGTTTCTGTGATACTGGTGGTGTGTTTTATTATTATTATTATTATTATTATTATTATTATTATTATTATTATTCAGAACATGAACCCTCTTCATACGAACAAGCCCACGGGGACCACTTACCTCAAATTCAAGCTTCCAATGAATATAGTGTTCATTTGCTACAGTGATTTATCGGGAAGTAACGTAACTGTTAGGCATGGTGTTACCCCTTTAATAAACCAATAACGTAACATTCTCTTTGTGTAAGCATCCAGTAATTCTATATCCCTGTGAGTGAACTGTAACGTAACATAATAAGAGAGGGATCGTGTTTAATACTTTGTGTAAGATTTCCTCGATTCTCGATCTCGTGTCTGTCACACTTGCGTTGCTCTTGTGATGCAATTCATTGCAGATGTGCCCTTTTTCGTGCCTCGCTGTGGAATTTGGAATATTGGAACGTGTAAGTTCTGGGACCTTGAATTCTCCCTGTTTAACTTTCCTGTGATCGGTCTATCCAACCATCTCTGCGTCAAGCATTGAATCATTCTTGTGTCAATGACCTTATGATACGGGAGCTTATATATATTACATACATATTATATATAGATATATATATATATATATATATATATATATATATATATATATATAATATACATGTGTGTGTATGTGTGACTATTTCTGCGTTTCTGAGAGAGAGAGAGAGGTAGGATAGGATAGGATAGGATAAAAGGTTACTTTAATCAGACCTCTGAGCCTAAAAAAGGCTCTTCTCAGGCTGTTTAGAGAGAGAGAAGAGAGAGAGAGAGAGAGAGAGAGAGAGAGAGAGAGAGATTCTGTTACTCTGTAGCCAACAAATTTTCATACAATATACACCCTTGGAAATCACTGTATTTCAATTATCAAAGACAAATACGACTTTGTCTGAACAATCAGAGCTGCATTATCATCAATCATACTCTTATGCTAGAGTAAAGATAATGGTCAATTTAGTTATAAGATGCATAACTCGCCCCCTTCAAGATCTGCATATGTCAACTGAAGTTATCCACGGTATTGTTGATATGGACAATAAAGAGATGACACACTTTTGTTTCACATATTTCTTTTATTTTCTTTTATAACGTACCTTCATGTTTGAGAAGCAAGATTTAATGTTCATTGTTATAGGGAAGGTACTTGTACTAGTTCTATTTTGTCCATTTCATCTACATTTATTAGCCAAGACTTCGTAAAACTATACCTGCAAATGAAGAGTTTTTTCGAACAGGTGAAAATGGAAATTCATATATTTATGAATACTAAGGAATGAGGTCTTAAAAGGAACCTCCTTTGGATATATAGGCAATCTGATCATCTTTAAAACCGACTATAATGCCTTGGATGTTCTATTCCTCTTTAAATACAAAATGGACAAGATGTAGTTTCGCTGAAATAGCTCTAGTAAATTTACCTTCATTGCAAAACTGCATAGCCGTATTACCTTTTTGGTAATAAAAAATAAATAGGAAACGAAATGTTCTAACTTTTATAAATATTACTCAGTGATAAGCATTGTCTGGTAAATATTCTTCTTAAAACCTTTGCCCTTCCTACCAAACTATCCGGGTTTATTCCCATTATAACAATGAAAATTAGAATGGAAAAGAATGATCTAGTTTTCATAAATGTTACGCTTGTGCGAAACATTGTCTGATATATATATAATATATATATATATATATATATATATATATATATATATATATATATATATATATATATATATGTAAGGTTCAGTGCTTGTTATTGTTGGGAACAACCGTTCTGTCGTCGTTCCCTTGTTGTTGAAGGTGCCCTCCTTACCCAGTAGTGCTTGTTTTTCTTGTAAGAGGTGACTTTTGCTCCTTGCATTGTGATTAACTTTAGTCAGGTTTGGGATAGCAGCGAGTACAGATCTCGACAGCATAGCAGCTTGGAGTTGGAGAATGTGGGAACTGAAGGTATTTCGCTACCTGTGGCCCTCTGCAGTTCGAGGATGGTTTTGATGGCTGAACCTTGTCCATCGGAGGAACGGTGTTGTTCCTGTTTTACAGCAGACTTGCTGTTGCCTTGACTCTGGCGATCATCTGTTTGTTTTTGGAGATGTTCCTGTTGGCCGTCATAGGGCGGGTATTTCGATGATCGTGCAAAGTTCAATGGTGTTTGTCCTCTTGGACCCTTCGTGGTCTTGACATCTGTGTAGATTGTCATGGTGTTTTTGTACTGCACGAGGGTATGTTAAACGTAATTCTCCCGATAATGTTTTATTGTTACTTTGTCATTTTGTGCAAGTAATTTGGTATTCATGCTGCTTAATTTATATTGTTACCCCTTTAGCAATTGGTATTTATGCTGTTAGTGTTTCAATGTGTGTATTTATGCTGTTTAACAATTTCTGTATTGTATGTATTTACGCTGCTTAAAGGTTTCCATGTGTGTAATGTATGAAGGTTGTTGTACCATTATATTATTTAAGCTGTGGGTGCATTTCTTTATGCTATCGTGATTTTTGTTGTTGTTTTGAATTAAAGTATTTACACAATGTTAACTGCAATGTTTACTGTTCATTATGATGTTTACTAAAGTAACCTTTATTTATGCTGCATCTGTTATTGACTCTTGCTATTTAATTTATTTTGGTAATTTAATTAATTTTGGACCAAACCTGACTCACTTGTATATATGTGAATAATTTAGGCTTAATAAAGTAGTTTTAAGGTTATTCTGCAGTTTTGTTGAAGTCCTTTTCCCGTTGTTACCTCTGCCCCTGCCAGACTTTCCAGTCCCATTATCAATTTTCTTAATTTATTTTTTTGAACCTGTATGGAGCTCATGGCTGACCATAACAATATATATATATATATATATATATATATATATATATATATTTATATATATATATATATTTATATATATATATGTATGATGTGATATATATATATATATATATATCTATCTATATATATATTATTATATATATAGATATCTCTATATAATATATATATATACACTTCTTAAATATATTACCGTCACTGCCGAGCTATGTAAGCGTATTTTGTTTTTACTATGAAAAATATGAGAGTGAATAAAACTCGAAAAATACTTTAGTGGGGTCTTATGAACGAAGAGCAACCAGCTCTTTGTGTCACTGAAGTTTCCTTTTATTCATTTTCAGAAGTTCTGGCTGAGTTTCTCCTGCTCCCTAACAGAGGTTTACTTTCTAAAAAGCAACCAGAAGACAAGAACTTTCTCATAAGAAGTCTCCTTTGTTCAACCTTTCAAGAAATTTTGTTTCACTCGACCTTTTTATTTATTTTTTTTTTTTTACTTCTTTTTTCATTATTTTTTGTAGGGGGGATGGGGGTTAGGTGCCTCGTACAAACTTTCCCTGTAGCCTTCTTTCAGCAGTAATCCAATTCCTCCTTACGCCGAAAATATGATTTAGAGAGAGAATATTGGTGAAAGTTAGTAAGGGACGACGAACTGCTGAGAGCCTTGAGAAACCCCTTCAGGGATGCTTAGTCTCAGCCACATATAGTACCTAAGAGAGAAGTTGTGATACTGACCCACGATTATATTTTTATATATCTATATATATATATATGTGTGTGTGTGTGTGATGTGTTATGTGTGTGTGTATATATATATATATATATATATATATATATATATATATATATATATATATATATATATATATATATGTAACATAAAAAAAAAAATCTCTCTCTATGGTAAGGATTTACGATGGAGAATTATATCAGGCAAACAGTGACAACTCGCTATAACGTTAAAAACAATGTACTTTAATAACAATCTAGTAAGGAAATTAAAGTCACAAACAGAACATTAAACAAATTACGGACGCTTTACACAAAAGCAAAGACTCGCTATACAGCACTTCATCAGACTACTAATCACTAATCACTGCATTTTACAGTATAATACCCAAGTCACAAAGCTTTACATTCAACACAACATATAATTCACTGTAACATCAAAAAGTTAGTGGCAACCAACGTTACATCACACAAGAAAACGTCCAAATGGGGATGAAAGACGGAAGGTACATTACCATATATTCCTCAAAAACTTGATACACTATTATAATCACTTGTTTGTTTCAGCTCCAACCGAAAAATCGTCGTTTTGGGCTTTTATATACCCGACTCACGCTAGAACATCCATGGACCAAATATCATTGTTTCGGTACATTATCCTTGGCGACTACCGCCTACGCCAAGCGCTACTGCCATCTGTTGTCTAGTGTACACACTTTTTTTCTATGCAAATATCAATTTTCAACCTTTTCTGCAATTTTACATTCAATAAATCAATATTCCTTTACATTCGCGCCCTTTTAACTCAGCGCTCTCTCCTCAGTCCATTCTGAATTTTCACTCTTACAGTCTAAACATTAGCTACTTCCATTTAGCAACTGTCGGAGACTGCCACGTCGTTGGTAACAAGCACTTTCCTTTGAAAATAATCAACAGTCTAGAGAGAGAATCTGCAATGACATTTTCTTTGCCTGCTATATGGTGAATATTTAGTTTGAATGGTTGCAAAAATAAAGCATCTTAAAATTCTCTTATTGTTGTGCTTACATTTATTAATAAAGGTTAAAGGTTATTATCAGTATATACGTCTATTTCAAAGTTACTGTTAAGCAAGTATATCTCAAAAGTGCATTAAACTCAAAATTAAACTTAAAGCTTCTTTTTCAACAATACTGTATTTAACTGGTGGCTATTATATTTCTTTGAAAAGTAAGATACAGGGTGTAAAACACCATTATGTTCCTGTAATAATACACTGCCAGCTCCTACTTCACTGGATCTACCTGTAACTTGAATGGTAGATTAAAGTCTGGGGATTTCAGTACTGGCATAGACATTAACATGAGCTTAAGTTTATTGAAGGCATCGTCACATTCCTTTGACCACACAAACTTCACATCCTTTTTCAGCAACTCTGTTAATGGGTAGGCTACATCTGAAAAGTTCTTACAAAATTTTCTGTAATACCCCACTGTTCCCAAAAATTTCATCACTCCACGTTTAGATGTAGGGAGGGTCAAATTCTTTATGACCTCAATATGACAATCAACAGGTTCACTTGGCCACTTCCTATTTCATGACCTAAATATTGAACTGTAGTTTTTCCAAATTCACATTTGGCAAGGTTTATCGTAACATTAAATTCTAATAACCTCTTAAAAAACATCATATACTTTTTTAATGTGATCTTCCCAGGTTTCTCCAACAATAATAATGTCATCTAAATAAACAAATACACCTTCGAAATCCTTCAAGATATAATTCATCTGACGTTGGAATGTCAGAGGTGCATTACATAAACCAAATGGCATTACCTTATAATTATAAAGTCCATGGGGTGTAACAAATGCAGCAATATCCCTGCTGTTTTTGTCTAACTCAATTTGATAGTATCCTTTCAATAAATCAATTTTACTTAAAAAAGGAAACTTTGCTACATTATCAAATTATATCTTCTACTCTGGGCAATAGGATATGAATCTTTTATAGTTACATTATTTACCTTTCGATAGTCTGTACACATTTTTGCACTTCCGTCAGGTTTGTCGACTAGAATACATGGGCTAGCCCATTCACTATGGCTTTCCTCTGCTAGTCCGGTTTTCGTCATAATAAGCAACTTCGGTCTTTAACTGTTGTTGTTGCCTCGGCGACATTCTGTATGGACGCTGACTTATTGGGTGTCTTCTCTCAACCTGATTTTATGTTGTACTCCTTTTATCCTTTTTAGGATGGTCTGAAAATAGATCTGAAAAGTTTTGAATTAGCACTTTAAAATCATGCTGCTGTTCATCAGATAAATGAATACATAACTTCCTAAATTTTTCATCATCACTCAAATAATCTGTATTTTTTAATCTAAGTTCAATTTCTTCTTCAACGTCTTTTCATCATCCTCTTTTGCAATTGACAACACTCCACTGGATTCGTTATACTTCTTTAATTTGTTAATATGGAAAGTTTTAACTTTCCTCCGTCCTGTAGGAAATTGAATTCGATAATTAACATCATTTACTTTTTCCTTCACCGTGCAAGGTCCTATATACTTCTGGTTAAAAACCTTACCAGCTGTAGGGAGATACACTAGAACCTTATCTCCTATGTCGAGTTCACGTTTTGCAGCCTTTTTGTCGTAATTTCTTTTCATCTCTTCTTGTACTACTTTAAGATTCTCATGTGCTACTTTCCATATTTTCTTTATTTTTTCCTTCATTTCTTGTAACGTGCTAGAATCCTTCTCATCTGAAATCAACTGATTCTTTATCACCTCCATGGTGACCTTACCTGATGGACATATACTAACTGAAAAGGAGAATAACCCACGATGACTGTACGCTATCACGAACGGCAATAGCAACATTGGTATGTAGACATCCCATTCCTTTTCATTTTCACAACAGTACATGCGAAGCATGGTTTTGAAGGTTCGATGAAATCGTTCGACCACTCCTTGGCTCTGTGGGTGATAAGGAGACGATAAGCAATGCTTAATATTCTGACAGGCTAAAAATGAGGTAAACTTTCTAGACGTAAAGTTGGTTCCTTGGTCGGTTTGAACTTCTTTTGGCAAACCTACATGGAGAAGAACTTGTTAAGCGCTTCAATTATCTTATCAGCACTCACTGTTCTTAAAGGAATAGCCTCTGGAAAATCTGGTAGCACTACACTAATTGTCAGCAAATACTCGTTTACCTTTGTCTAGACCATAGGCAGAGGTCCTACACAATCCAAAACCAGTTTCTCAAAGGGTTCTCCTGGAACTTCAATGGGTTGCAATGGCATCAGTTAGGGTCATGTTGAGCTTTACCTACTTTTTGACATAAATCACAATTTTTACAATATTCACTACAATCTTTCCGCATCTTAGGCCTCAAAAAAAATACCATTAATAATTTCTCATAAAGTTTTGTTTATACCTAAATGACCAGAATAACTACAGTCATGAGCAATACCCTAGAACAAAAATTCCTATAACTACTTGGAATGACCACTTGTTCTACAACATCATTAACATTTCTACTCGTGAACTTCCTCATTAGGATTCCATCCTTTAAAAAGTAACACTTGCCTTCCTTCTCGATATCATTTATATCAAAAACAAGGGTCATTATCTCTTATTACCTTCCAATTATCATCTTCATTTGAGATTTTTAACAAATTCTTCCTTATTAACTTTCAGCATTCGCAAAGGAGTACTGACTTTACTTACTTGTAGTGTTTCCGGACTATCTTTAAACAAGTTTTGTAAATCCAAACCGTCGTCATCATTTACCTTTCCTTCGGCACTCTTACTTCTTGTAGTAACTGCACAAGCAGGAAATAAGTTTGGAAAAATGTACATTCAACTTTCTGTAATAAATGAAGATTAAAAGGGTTTTTCTTTTTTTTGCAAAATGGATTACTGCTACCAAAAACTTTGTCTCCACATACATCATTTCCAAGAATTAACTCTACTCCTGACACTGGGATTTCTCTCACCAAAGCAATTTTAACATATCCCGAAATTAACGGAGTTTCTAACCTTACTTCTACTAATGGAGCTGAAAAACTCAGGTCCAAACCCACGCAGAAGTACATACTCTCCAGTATCCTTCCACTGGTCATACATATTTTTTATCATTACAGACTGTACCGCTCCGGTATCTCTTAACCACCTTACTTTCCTTTTTTCAACACAAGGGAGGTGTAACCAACCAACCATCTCCCATAAAAGGGTCATACAATTCAGTACCTTTGGATGTGGACTTCTCTTCAGGTAATCTCACTCCATTTCCTTTTACAATATTCTCAATACAACCAACATTACTAACATTTTGAACATCATTGTTACCTATTTTGTAACCTATATTCTCATCAACATCACATATATTATTTACTGTCGATGGCTATCGTTACAATACCTCTTACCTGGCCTAAGGGGAGAAGCAAACAAACAGAAGGAATTCTGTCACCACATGCTTGTGGTTGATTCAACAATGCAATGGTATTTTCAGGTTTATGATCATCCTTAAATGTACGAGGTTTATCTTTAACTTTATTTACCACTTGAATTGGACGGTTTTATTGTGCGATGTGGACAACTCCTACTGATGTGTCCTGGTTTGCCACAACTGAAACATACAAAATCTCTAAAATTTTCGCCTATATTTTGGTAACTAGGTGTAAACTGATCATTTACACTGTATCCTTGCTTGTCCAGCACTAACACTAGGACCAGAATTATATCGACTTGCCCCTCTACCACCTCTATTAAAGGATTTATTATAGACTCCACGAGATGATACCTGTGAACTCGTAGTCTTACCTTGTGCCTTGTAATTTTGCTGCTCTTCCCAAACTCTGCTCCTTCCAATTTTAGGAGTGACATCAGTATTATATAGCTTATGGGTCAATGCATAATTATCAGACAATCTAGTGGCTTCATCCACATTATCTACATCACGTTCATCCAAATATGTTTTAATAAGTGGATTAATACCATCCTTGAACTGCTCAAGCAAGATAAGTTCCTGAAGTTTACCGAAATCACCATTAACTTTTCTCGGGCATTCATCCACCTATCATACCCCAGGCGTTGTTCCCGTGCATACTCCATATGAGTACGACCTGTCTCTTTTTATCCAGCTTCTGAACTTCTCTCTATACCTCTCTGGCACCCATTCATAAGCTTTCAAAACTTCGGATTTAACTCTCTCATAATCCTTAGAATCATCTAAAGATAAGGCAGCAAATACTTCCCTAGCCTTTCCTCGAAAGGAGGTTTGAACCAACGTGGCTCCATGACGTTCTCGGCCATTCACGCTGTTCTGCCACTTTCTCAAATTGTAAAAAAAATGCATCCACTTCATTTTCAACAAAAATTGGTACACTTTTTACTGCATTGTCTATTCTAAAAGATTTTTGGTATTTCTCTGGACTTTTCTTCAACTTCAAGTTTCTTCATCTCTAGCTCTATCCTCTTTTGCTCAACCTCTTTATCAGCTTCTATCTTCTTTGCTCAACCTCAATCTTCCTAACCTTTTCAGCTCTCTCATTTTCTAACCTTCTTTAGTTCAACAGCTTTCTCATTCTCTAATCAAACTATTTGCAAATGAATCTGCATCTGCTCAACACTCATCCCTTCATAAAAAAGTTTGGACTTTTTTGGTTTAACCCTGCGTGACTTGGTTTTTTCACGTACGGCTTTGGCACCTTCCTCTTCACTTGCACTACCCTCTGTATTATTTTCACTAGCGCTTTGCTGGCTATCAGTTTCTTCCTCTTCCCAACTCATTAGTAACAACCCTTCCTTATCAGACAAAATGCCTAAAGTCATTAGCGCCTCACTTACTTTATTTGAGATTTCTTGCTTCCTTGCAGATTCTGATACTTTCTGACATTATGAGTACCTAGCTAGAACAATCCAGTCTATTTTAGTTATACCTTCTAACTTTTCACCACTAGGACTACGTATGAAATCTTTCAATCAAACATCTTTAATAACCTGCTCAAAATAACACAGCAAGACAAATATAGCACTAACATTATCACAACTCTCCCCCTCCCCCTCTTAAGTACATGGAAGTACTGAAAAGCAATTAACAGTAGGGATACGTCAAGTTATGGTCGAATACGCTCGACATGAATAAAGCAACAATTAATAAGGATACGTTCGAGTTTCATTCGATAGAATGAGTAAACATTGAGTATGGATATGTTCGAGTTTCGTTCGATAGAATGAGCAAAAACTGAGTAGGGATACGTTCGGGTTTCGTTCGACAGGCCCCCATGTAACATAAAAAAAAAAAAATCTCTCTCTATGGTAAGGATTTACGAGGAGAATATATCAGGAAACAGTGACAACTCACTATAACTTAAAATGTACTTTAATAACAACTAGTAAGGAAATTAAAGTCACAAACAGAACATTAAACAAATTACGGACGCTTTACACAAAAGCAAAGACTCGCTATACAGCACTTCATCAAGACTACTAATCACTAATCACTGCATTTTACAGTATAATACCCAAGTCACAAAGCTTTACATCAACACAACATATAATTCACTGTAACATCAAAAGTTAGTGGCAACCAACGTTACATCACACAAGAAACGTCCAAATGGATAAACAATACATTACCATATATTCCTCAAAACTTGATACACTATTATAATCACTTGTTTGTTTCAGCTCCAACGAAAATCGTCGTTTTGGGTTGGGCTTTATATACCCGACTCACGCTAGACATCCATGGACCAAATATCATTGTTTCGGTACATTATCCTTGGCGACTACCGCCTACGCCAAGCGCTACTGCCATCTGTTGTCTAGTGTACACACTTTTTTTCTATGCAAATATCAATTTTCAACCTTTTCTGCAATTTTACATTCAATAAATCAATATTCCTTTACAATATATATATATATATATATATATATATATATATATATATATATATATATATATATATATATATATATATATATATAGTTATACGCCACCAGTCTTGGAAAGTCACTCCTCCATGAATTCTACTTTCAAAAGCAACAACGAGTGAAGTTTTAACTGAAAAAACATCTGCCTGGGCGGATTAGCAGATATAAACAGAAAGGGAATAAGGAACTCTACTTGAGTAGTCTTGTCATAAATGAGTAAGAGATAAGGATTTTGAATATACTCAGATAAACAATTAAGCAGTATAATTCTCATTAGGGGTATCAGAAGAGTTGAAATAACAAAGAAGAACTCTCAGTCTCCGATGCACTTCAACTTTATGGTAAATCACAGAACTCTAGTGCCAATTAGCAATTAAGGCGTACTATAACTAGGAGTAATACATTGAAGATTGCCAACTAAAGTAACTTAAGATTAACATTATATGCAGTGGTAAAGCACCACCATGAATGATTATAACTCTGGCACTGCAGAGTGGCATCCCAGGATCTTCTTGGCAGATAGACTTGAAGTGGTTCTACTGGAGTCTGCGAACGTGGGGAACACAACAGAGGACTGGCGAGAAGTCTGCAGGATGCATGGTAATGAGTTTGGGATTATGCAATGCCTTCGGCAACAATAACAGTATCACAGTGACTGTTATCCAAGCAGAATTTTACTCAACTTATTGCTTCACAATGGGGCGAGAGCATATAGCAGGCAAGAAAACAAACCATTTAAGGGATAAAACTAAACTGTAATTTTAGGGAATTTTGGGGAATCGGAACACTGGAAACTTATCAGCGAGAAAAGATGGATTGCAAGATGAAAGGGGTGAATTCTGGCAATCAACTGTGGTTTTCTTACCTTATCTCCTTGGAGTGAATGTCGCAAGGGCCCAGGGGATGTCAGTCGGCTGCGATGTTTCACAGTGGGGCATGGGTGAACTGGAATTCTTCCACTTGGAGTTAAGCAATAGGGCAGCAGGTATGAGGAGCTTGACAGGAGCTTGACTCGTGATGGTAGTGGAGAGCTACTAAACAAGGTGATGCCCCAAGATAGTGGTGAACGACTCCTGTTACATCCTGGTACAAAGCAGTCTTCGTAAGGGCAAGGCTAGGGCAGGTGAAGGTTAGGACCAGGAGTGGTCAGGGTGGAAGCATGGCACTCAGTAGGCACTGTGACTGCAAGCAAAGGGGGCCACAAATGCTGGCTGTATCCAGGACTCAGTTGAGTGTGGTTCTGAGCCGAAGTTTTCTAGAGTTGAGCCATAAACGATTCATCACGGGGGAGCTCTGTCATGATGTTGACCTCTACGGTGTGGCCCTGCGAAGGTTTGAAGCTTGCAGAGCATATTTATACCCAGCAGGATTGGATATTGGAGTTTTTGGGTTTTTCCCACCCCAAACTGGCGTCACATCGATGGCAGTGTCTTAGCTGTGATCATGATTTCTCAGAGGAGTAATAGCGCCATTCCCTTTGTCCTTGCAACTCGGAGACTCAAAATCCTGAAGACAACAATTGGGGGCCAATATCGAGTTTTAGAAGGGGGCGCCGAAGGTACACATGTTCAAAAGAGAGAGGATGGCAACTGTCAAAAGCTGACATTGCCCTGCCCGAGGGCATCGTTTATGGCCAAGAGATTGAGTGAGGGAGTTACCTATAAAAAATAAAAGTAAAAAGGGAGTTTTATTACTTCAGCTCTGGATACTTCCCTTGGTAGAGAACTCGGGGGATGGCAGTTGGTGGGCGGCAGGTAGAAGATGGGAATAAGATTGACCAAATCTTATAGTGCCTGGAGAGTACATCAGCTATCTTATTTTCCATACCTTTGATATACTCGATCCGCCAGTTATAGTCTTGCATGTCAGTGCTCCATCTCATCCGACGTTTGTTCTCATTTCGGAATTTCATGGGGAATCTCAAGGAGGGTTAGAGGGAATTTATGATCTCCATGGTATGCCTCGTACTATTTCATGACCAGCACAGCGTCAAAAAGTTCCTTCTCAATTGTAATGTGGATTCAGTTTCTTAGAATAGTAAGCTACAGGGTGGCAAATGCCATCAGCTACCTGGAATAGGACAGCCCTATTCCTACATCACTGGCATCCACTGCCATGTAAAAGGGTTTCTCATATCTGGCATCCTTAGCACAGCCTTACTCATTAATATTTCCTTCAGGTAGTCATATGTTCTGATGCAATCATCTTTGCATTTGAAAATCTTATTCCCTTTGAATAGATTGGTGATAGGGGCGGTGACTTCGGAGAAGTTGGATGTGAACCAACAGAAATATTGAACCATATGAAAGAACTGTTGGGCTTCCTTCTTTATATTAGGGGTCGACATCTTGTTCGCTCTAATGTTAGTATCCTTTGGCATGATTTTCCCACTACCCATCTGGTGGCTTAGGTAGGTAATCTCAGAGACCCCAAACTGGCATTTTTTAAGATTTAATACCAAGTTAACCTTCTCCAGTGCGCTCAGCATTGTGTGCAAGATAGCCTGGTGTTCTTTCCAAGTCATGACAAAGATGATGAAGTTGTCAAGATACACCACACAGCTCTCTATCCCAAAGAGAACTTTATGCATTAATTTCTGGAAACAGCCCCATGCATTCTTCAACTCAAATGGCATTACCTTCTATTGATAGAAACCATCCATGACGAAGAAGGCCTTTAAAGATCTTAATTCCTCTACTAAGGGCACTTGCCAATATCCCTTTTCAGGATTGATTTTACTTAGGAAGGGAGCCCCCACTAAGGTATCAATGCAAGCTTCTATTTTTGGCAAAGGATACTGTTCTGGTAGTGTGACCTCATTTAGTTTACAGTAATCTACACATAGTCTGTCTTTTATTTGCTGCCAGAACAATGGGAGCTGTGGCCAGGCTCTATCAAACCCAACCATAATTGCAAGTCAATTTGTTCCTTGATGTGTTCGGCTTTGTTGGGACTGACCCGATAGTATCCCTGAGTGTTAGGCCTGGTACCCTCCTCGAGGGGGATGGTGTGTTCCAACACAGTAGTACAGCTGAGCATGCCCTTTGTGACTTCTCCAAATTTTTGGAGAAGGACTCTCACATCTTCCCATTGGGCATTGGTGAGCCCGTGATGAGATTACTTCGAGTTACTCCAGACCTCTGAATTGTTGCTAGGCAAGGAAAGGACGACGACTACGCCTACTACTGCCACAGGGGCGGTGTGGGCAGGAAGGTCATCCTCTGTAGGTCTGGTCTGGTATGGTTTCAGCAAGTTTATATGGAGCCATTTAGCTTGGCCTTGTCCATAGTTCACCAGGTAGCTGAGTTGCCCTCATTTTGCAAGTATCTTATGATGATCCATGAACTGCGTGTCCAGAGGTCTGGTCACCCCTGTCCTAAGCAACAGCAGCTCATCTCCTATGGGGATGGCTTGCATCCCGGTGGACTTATCAAACGTGATCCTAACCCTCTCTATGGTTGGTGCCTCAGTGGCTTGGGTAATGGCCCTGGCGGCCTAGAGGCGGTTCTGGATCTCTAGTTGAGGGTGCATCTTCCAGCGTGGTAAACCAACCCACTTCTAAACAGATTTCAAGCCCAACATGTATTCTTAACCCTTTAAGAGAGTAGGAGGCGTGACTGAAAAGGAGTCACACCTTGTTCTGAAGGGATCAGTTTCTATGGAGATGGCATGTGACAGGTCATTTCTCATCTAGGATTTAAGGGACAGATCTTTCCGATTCTATGTTAATGATTCGAATGTCAAAATACTCCCAAGGGGGTTAAAGGAGATACGATCTTAGGAAGGACCTTAAGTAGATGGGAAAAACGTCTGAGGAAAACATTACAAATCTTACCCTTATGGTAAATGGGGGAGGGGAGGGCTGAACTTGTACTTGCTTTTTCTTATTGAAAATGAAGTTGTAATTAATATAAAAAGGACCGTGTATATGCCATTATCTAGCAATCATACTCGGGTTAATATATATATATATATATATATATATATATATGAAATTGCAATAGCCACAATGCCCTCTTAACTTCTTGGATTCTTTGCTCTTTTTTGGAAACGCTTGTCACCACAAAGCCTGAAGATCCCAGTTCAAAGAGATAGAAATTGTGATGTCCTGTCCTGTCCTGGGAAGCGAACTCAGGTCCAATAATCACAAACAGGTCACGTTGCCGACCTGACCACGAGAAGGATTAGAAGTCTACTCCTTCTCATACATACATTTACCTGTCGTTTTCAGAAATACTTATTTGAGCAGGAATAGACCCATCCTCACCATCATTTTTATTGCTTTTTAAGCTGAAAATATATATGCAGAGTCTACTGGTCACTTTTTCACCAGCTACACATAAAATTGTAATAGCCATAATGCCCACTTAACTTCTTGGATTCTTTGCTCTATTTTGGAAGCGCTATTACAATTTCATATGTATCTGGTGAAAAAGTGACCAGTAGATTCTACACACACACACACACACACACACACACACACACACACACACACACACATATATATATATATATATATATATATATATATATATATATATATATATATATATATATATATATATGTATATATATATATA
>NC_087201.1:69700206-69702706 GCF_015104395.2 Macrobrachium nipponense
ATAATTCTTTCTTTTAAGCGCCAACTTGTCGTTTTAATCTTCCGAGTTTTGTCACTTTATCTTTGCTTTTAATCCCGAACCTTTTTATCATTCTAAATTCCTTTTAAGCCTGTTACTTTCCACACTTCTCCATATTCCTTTCTTCTATCTTGGGTAAATACGTTCTCCATTTCAGATTTCATTTAAATTGTTTGGTATTCTTGTATGTCCCTGTTCTTAGTTCCAAGGAACAATGCGTTCAGTCAAATTTAGAACTTCGTCTGATCTTTAAATGTTTATTTCGATAATACTCTATTAGTGTTCTACCTTTATATCATCGTATTTCTTTTCGAAGTTTAGCTGAGAATAAACTTAACATCGTATTCTTTCTTTATCCGTTTCTACATTTATTTGGCGAATTCTTACAGTTTCTTTATACATATGGAGTCATGTATCTCTCTCTCTCTCTCTCTCTCTTGTCTCTCTCTGTCTCTCTCTCTCTCTCTCTCTCTCTCTCTCTCTCTCTCTCTCTCTCTCTCTCTGAGGTCCTTCTTAAACAATTTCTTTAGTCATATATCATATATGGAGTCGTAAGTAACTCTCTCTCTCTCTCTCTCTTCTCTCTCTCTCTCTCTCTCACTGAGGTCATTCTTAAAGTTTCTTTAGTCATATATCATATATGGAGTCGTAAGTAACTCTCCTTCTCTCTCTCTCTCTCTCTCTCTCTCTCTCTCTCTATATATATATATATATATATATATATATATATATATATATATATATATATATATATATGTATTATATATATATATATATATATATATATATATATATACATTTATATATATATATATATATATATATATATATATATAATCATCTATGATCTTTTCACGTATCATTGTATCATTTTGAGATTGATTTTCAAAGCACTTTCCTTTTCTCCTATTTACCTATTCTTTAAGAAATATTACCTCCTATTTTCCTTGTATATTATTTTTCTTACCATGGTTCCTGTGGATATAACCTAAAGTCCACCAGTCATATTCCTTACAGAGGGGATATCATCTCCGACCTGCTTTCCTAAGTCCTGTCATCCTACTCCATCCTGGCGTAAAGCTTCCTTTCCTGCCCTAGTACATCTCTCCAGATCCTATTCATCCTGATAGGTTCCTGTTCCTAACTCTCTCCTGATACCACAGTTTTATTTGTTTCTCCGCAATTTCCTTCTTCCTCGTTTCCCATCTGTCTCAGAGATGCAGCGAGTGCTGGTCAATGCCTCGTAGCTCTCTTCATGCACTCTGGAGCTCCACTCTTCGTCTTCTTACTATGGGTTACTGTGTTTTCCTTGTTTATCCTGAGCCTTTATTTCATAGTAAAAAAATTTTGGCATTTCTAGACTTGAAAATTATTGGAGGCATTTTCTCTTTCCTTCTGATGAAAAGCACAGCTATTTCCTGGTGGCTCTGATTGATTGACAGTAAAATCTCTCTCTCTCTCTCTCTCTCTCTCTCTCTCTCTCTCTCTCTCTCTCTCTCTCTCTCGTGATTCTTTCTTTTAATTGAATGTGAAATCCATTTTTTATTGATTTATTTTACGACTCTCATTGGTGATTAGTTCTAACTTTCAACTTATCAATTTCCGTTTTATCTGCCTTCAGGTAAACGTGTTCTGTGTAACTTTCCTCGTTTTGAATGATTTGGTTTCAGTTTTTTGGTCAACTGTTTATCCAAAATAATTTTCCCACTGTAAATTCAGCTGTGCTTCGCCCAACCCAATAACAACTTCTAGTATTTTTTCTCAGCAAAATTGAAGGCCTTCATTTTTACCTTCATTTTCCATAAAAGCAAATAACCTACGAGAGGATCTTTTTGTAGAATCCCAAGGGCGCCTCGTAACAGGAGTATCTGTTTTCTCACGAATTCCATTGCCTCGCTTTCCAATACAAATGAGTTCGAAGTCATAAGTTTTCTTGGTATACAACCGGCTATTTGTGCATTCTTTTTTCTCTTTAAGTTGAAGTAAGCGTTTGTTTACAAAGGATTGCCTGACGACTTATAATGTCAGGTTTTATAGGTGTGATGGTTTAGGTTTAATGAAGGTAAACATTGCTCGATAGAAGTTGAAGTAAGAAAATAGTTGCATTCAATAAAACATGCAATGGTCTTAAACCAGAAATGAATATTAGTCCAAGTCTGCTTTCAAAGACGAAATTATACCCTGTTTAAAGCATTTTCGGTATCTTTTTAAAAGCATTTCCTGATAGGCCATGCATAACCATTCCTTCGTCATGATATTCTCTCTTGACGTTTGAGTTCAGCCCGTGGAAGCTCAAGTTTCAAGATAAATCACAGTTAGGAAGGACATCTGATACTTCAACATCGGGAAATATCCTGTTCGGTTATATTTTTTCCTCGCGTATGATGAGAACATGAGACACTTGAACAAACGCAGAGGAGAAATTGAGAAAAATCATTGTGGTACACAAGTGTAGTAAGTGGCTGCAAGAAGAGGGTCAACA
>NC_087201.1:69710206-69725206 GCF_015104395.2 Macrobrachium nipponense
ACCAAATTAATAACCTAGAATCCTTGAATTAGAATCTTTGTCTCTCTTACCTGACTTACACAAAGTTCTTGCACTGTAATCTCTAAACTGAAATCTTTGTCTCTCTTACCTAATTTACACAAAGTTCATGTACTGGAATCCTTTAACTGGAATCTTGGTCTCTCTTACGAGTCGTACGCAAAGTTCACGAACTGGAAACTTTGTCTTTCTTACCTGTCATACACAAACTTCATAAACTGGAATCTTTGAACTGGAATCTTGGTCTCTCTTACCTGTCTTACACAACGTTCAGGGGACTGGAATCCTTGAACTGGAATCTGTCTCTCTTACATGACTTATGCAAAGTTCATAACCTGGAATCCTTGAACTGGATTCTTTGTCTCTCCTACCTAACTTACACAAAGTTAATGAACTGGAAACTTTGTCTCTCCTACCTAACTTACACAAAGTTAATGAACGGGAAACTTTGTCTCTCTTACCTGTCGTACACAAAGTTCATGGACTGGAATCCTTGAACTGGAATCTTTATTTATTATTCCCTTCGTTTATCATCACTGTCTTCCTTTCCCTTCCTTTCTTCGACCAGCCAGGTCTTCCCCACACCCTTTACTATCAGTGCCTGGCACTCCATAATTATATTCACTCTTATTTTCTCTTCCATTTACTTAGGGAGTTCTTTATCTCCCGGACGTCCCTATTTTGCTTCGCGTAACTGAAGTTATTTCATCTCTCCCTCTTCCACGTCTGACATTTAAGCTATACTGTTCGTGACCCTGCCTCATTACCTTTTGGACATAAGTCGCCTCATACTGAATATGTTACGGTTGTCATCTGCTGTATGTACCTAATTTTTATTTAATTCCTGTCGTTTTTTACTTTTTTATTACCATAGTTTTGCCATTTATTCATTTTTTTATTTTGTGACTATATTAGCAAAAATAAACCCTTTGAGAAGTGTTACAATGTTCGTATTTTTAAAAGAATATTGCCCTTTACATCAGCTCAATCTCATCTCGTTGACACACCCTATCAACTCTTCTTCCTCTGTCGTATTTATGTTTGTCATATTCTACCTTATTTAACTATTTTTTTCATATAATTCATGTTGTTTTTCCTTTCTTTTTATTGTCGTTTTGCCTTTTATTTATTTCTTTTTTCATTTTATGCCTATGCTTTGGAATACTAAGCTACTCTGTCATCCTTGGGAAGTATTGCAATTTTCTTATTTTTAAAGCATATTGCCATTTACATTAGCTCACCTTTCGTCATCTCAATCAGTGTTTGTTTTAAGCATAACCTATTTCATTAATCTACTAATATGATTTTTTTAATGGCACCTTTCTTATTACTAATTTTCCATTTTACTCATCTATAATATCCTTGGACGTGTTCTTATCTTATTAGCATCATTTCTGTAGTTTTTCCGTCTGTGACTTTATGTGAAATTTTCTACCCAGTCTCAAACATTATGGGAAGTGTGTGATTTTAATAGCCACAATGCCCTGGTGACTGTAAATTTTCTTTGTTTCAAAGCATGTTGCCTGTGGCATTAGCTCACATTATCTATTGTTATCATAACCATTTTTATTAAGCTAATTTCTATGTGATTCTGGTTATCATCATATTTGGATCTTATTAATTTTTTCCTTCTGTGACTAAAATAAACAAAACAATATGAAGCATTCTGAAAAGTGCTGCAATTATCTTAGTTTTAAAGCATGTCTTTTGCATCAGCTCTCCCGCATTACGTAAACAAACCCTTTCTACTCTTCGTCTTCGTTCCTATTGCCATTCCCTTCCACACTTCCCTTCTTCCTTCGCCCGTCCACTTTTCATAATCCATTATCCCTTTCCTCCTCTTCCTCCTCCTCCTCCTCCTCCTCCTCCTCCTACTACTACTACTACTACTACTCCCAATCTTCCCAATCCACATCACCCTTCTTTCTTTGCAAACTCTTTGTATTCCCGCCCTCATAAAATCAGGCTCCTCATATTGAGGATTCTTTCCCCGAACCCCAATACTTTTCAGAAAGAGGTCAAATATATTCATCTTCGGCAGATTTCTGATTCTAGTTTCATTTTCCTCTGGTTTGGGAGTTTCTCCCCCCTCTCCCCTCTCCATCCTCATCCCTCCCCACCACCCAACCTGCCATCAAAGTCTCACCCCAGTTTATTTTGGGTATGAAAATATTCGCTTTATAATAGTCCATCAGCATCCACGGAGGAGATATTTATTCAGGCGCGTTTTGAGATATTGACTTGATGTTTTATTCTCGCTTCTTATTTCTGGGTTTATCTTCGATCTTTTCTTTCCTTTGGTTCGATGATTATGTAGAGTCTGCTTCTAGTTGCTTGTTCAGCTTGTTATTTTCGTTTACTCGGAGAGTAACCCTACAAACTACTTTGTTGTTCTTCTTGTTCTTGTTGTGGGGGGGTTAGGAAAGTCCTGTGGAAAAGACTAAAGAGGTCTGAAAAAGGTGTTTCGAATTGAGTTAAAGATACAAGAATTTTAGGATAGGATATTTATTAGAAGAAAAAATAAAAACTAAATTATGTGCATGTTAAACAGTACAGAACAAATATTTCTAGTAAAGTATATCGTAATTATTTTAATTTTCGTTGGTGAAATAACGCGTTAGTTGGCCGTAGATTTTAGCATGCGCCCCAAGTAAGTTTGAAGTAGGGTCCCACCTTGTTTTAAAAATAAAGAACAATATATTTTAAAGATTGATTCCATTTTCGAGAGTATCCTTTCTTTTCTTTGGTTAAATGATGATGCAGTTTCAGCCTCTATCTTCTTGTTCAATTTGGTATTGTTCCCAAAAGTAATCTAATATTTTAAGAATTGACTCCATCTAACCTAATATTCTTTTTTATGGTTAGATAATGATGCAGTTTCAGCATCTATTTTCTTGTTCAATTTGTAATTTTTGTTCGATAAATATTTTAACTAAAAACGCAACTCATTTTCATTGTTCATCATATTCATTCATACCTCCCAGTACGTTTCGCCTTTTGGGGAGGATTTTAATTACAGTTCATTCACCTCCATACCAGTTACTACGTGCACGAGGAGGGAGAAAAATGTGAATAAACATAATATCCAGACGGACAAACAGACAGGAAGATAGATAAAACGCTAATTGAGACATCAGAGATCTTGTCATTCCCCATAATAACTAAACCAGACGAGTCTGTATAATGTAGAATGATGAAATTATTTCTTTCCCACCGAGTTAAAAGAATTGACAAGTAATTTTAAGTGTCAAAAGTTCCAGTCGACTTAGGTATCTCTGGTCCTAGATATTTTTCGCAGTTTTCTAGATGTTAGTAAAAGGGAGATTTTTCTATATATTACAAGAAGAGAAGAAACCACAAAAATAGTTGCACCACAAGTGGAAAGGAGTCTGGCTCCCAAAGTTACACATGCGTTGTATCGGAAAGCTATAGAACAGGGTAAGTTTTTGGGTTAGATAATATGATAAAGTATTCGGGAGGGAGGAATATAGGGGATGTCAGCTTGTTTTTGAGCTACCAAAGTAACAAATTATGTGTACGTAAGTATGTATATATGCATGTATGTATGCGTGTGTGATTATGTACGTATGCACTTATGTGTCCATGTATGTATGCGTGCATGTATGTGTATACAGGTTGTTTCGAAATTAGAGCCCCACACCCCTCTACAGCATAAACTAAAATTGATATTGACTGAAACAAAGGTAATTCAGAACAGGTATTTATTTAAGTTTCTCTCTTAGTATTTAATATTTTGTGTGGCCCCCCCCATCTGCCTGTACGACAGCCTGCATTCTGAGGGGTATGATTTCAGCTATGATGTCTTTTGACTCCTGAGAAAGAACTTCAGGCATCAAGATTCTCACTCTTTTCGCGGTGACAGTCATATGGATTTTTGTTCCAGTTTCTTTTAACAAAGGATTCATCTCTTTTAATGTATTTAGCTATCCAGGAACGTGAAATGAAGGATGCGCCAGCATCCCTGGCCTCTCTGAAGGTTATATAGCCCGGATTCGGTCAATCCCTCTGATTTCCTCCTAGTCGTTAGCCATGGCTGTATCTAACTCTGGCATCAGTCTGAAAATACAAGAAATGTAGAATGGAAAATAGCATAATAGAAACTTAAGATAATGTACTAGGAGATAGGCTATAGCACCGAAAAACTTTCATAACTTCCATTTCATTTGTCTGTGGAGGGGGAGCCTCTAATTTCGATGCACCCTATATATATATAATATTACATAATATATAATATATAATATATATATATTATTATATATATACTATATATTTTATATATATAAATGTGGGTTGGGTGTGTGTGTGGTGTGTGTGTGTAATATATATATATATATATATTATAATTATATATATAATATTATATATATATGTATATATATATATATTATATATATAGTATATAGTATAATATATATTATATATGTGTGTGTGTTGGTGTGTGTGGTGTGTGTTGTACACCACACTCAATATATATATTATATATATATATATATAATATATATATATATATAAATAATATATATATATATTATATATATTTATAATATGTATATATATACTATACATATATATAATTATATTATATATATATATAATTATATATCATATATAGTGTAATATATATATTATGTGTGTTGTGTGTGGTGTATGAGTGTTGTGTGTGTACACACACACACTCACACACATAATAAATACATATATATTAATATATATAATATATATCTATATATATATATATATAATATATATATTTATAACTCTATTACATAATGACTACCTCTATATATGTACTGTACTGTCTTGTTAATGTATATATCTATGGTATATATATATATCTATTATAATATATCTATATATCTATGTGTGTGTGTGGTGGTGTGTATGTGAGTGTGTGTGTGTGTAACACACATATATACATGCATATACATGTATACACGTAGCTAAACACACAATTTGTCACCTTTCGAGCTCAAAAAGAAACTGACATCCTCCTATGTGGCTGTTTCCCAAATACTATATATTATCTATCGCAAAAATTCACATATATCTACGGACTTATGTAACACTGATGCGTACGTATGTATGTGGCAAGTTTTGATGTCTATCACCTTATCGTTGTATTGTCGAAATATACGAATTTGCTAGGTTTCGGTTACAATCAGGGTGATGTTCGAACAATTGACACTATTAGGACTTCTATGACGTTTCAACACTCGAAATATTCATGTGGATTTATCGAACACATGCAAGTACACATGCATACACGTCGTACGTGTCATGTGTGCATGCTTGATAAGTTTGCCAATATCTAGTTAATATAGAATTTACTTAAATTCCGTTGCGTATTTATTCAATTGTCTAAGGATTGAAAGTTTTGGTACGTAATCCATATATGTGTATGTGTAGTGATGAATGTATCTATTGTAAAGATATTTTTACGTTCAACTTTCGTTAGCATCCGTAGCAAGAACGTTCACTCAGTTTGCGGGTCAGTACATTTTGCACTGCCATTTAGAAAAAGAGTGTAAACCGAATGGAAGTATTTTAGGCGGCCGTTTTTGTATACCATCTGCACTACAATCTAAACTTGAATTGCAATAGTTACCAGTAGGGCAAAACGATTATTCTCTCTCTCTCTCTCTCTCTCTCTCTCTCTCTCTCTCTCTCTCAAGAAGATCCCTAATGTTGGGTAACTCGTGAAAACATCATTTTAGCAAACTTAGAAATCCCTTATAAAACGCACTCCTTCCCTGAATGACGAGGAAGACGTAACAAAAGATATACGACTGAATTCGCGCGTAAAATAAATCAGAAGTATTTATCTCCCCGGAGAGTGACTATACCACATTTCATTCCCCGAAAGACGAAGATAAAGCAGAAGAAGAAGAAGAAGAAGGAGAAGAATAAGAAGAAGAAGAAGAGGAGGAGGAAAGAGAAGGAGAAAAATAGAGTGGAGATAATTCATCCAGTCTGAGAGACGCATAACAACGCGATAGAGATAAGCTTTTGAGCCGGGAAATGGAAAAAGTTTGCGAGTGGGACAATGGAGGGTCCAGGGAATATTCCGTCGACACGAAGCTGATCATGGCTCGCTAATTTTCCTCGGCTTCAGAGTTCCGCGAGATTGGCTTGCTGACGATTCGGATGTGAAATCGCGAGGGAGAAGGAAGGGAGGAATTGCAGATTAGCTTCGATCTTTCATTTGAATTGGATTTCAATTAGAACAGTGTTTTAGGACTTATAATTGTTAAAATGGTTATTTAGATATACACAGGTGTACACATTAAGGAACCACATTGCTATTGTTTTAGGATTTTTAAGTGTTAAAATGAATGCTTAAATACACACAGGTGTACACATTAAAGAACTACATGCTAGTGTTTTAGGATTTACAAATGTTAAAATGAATATTTAAATACACACAGGTGTATACATCAAGGAACTACATGCTATTGTTTTAGGATTTACAAGTGTTAAAATGAATAGTTAAATACACACAGGTGTACATATTAAGGAACTACATGCTAGTGTTTTAGGATTTACAAGTGTTAAAATGAATATTTAAATATACACAGGTGTACAAGGTGTACACATTAAGGAACCACATGCTAGTGTCTTAGGATTTCCAAGCGTTAAAATGAATTTTAAATACGCACAGGTGTACACATTAAAATGTACACATTAAAGGAACCACATGATAGTGTTCTAGGATTTATGACTGTTAAAATAGGTATTTAAATATACACATGTGTACATATTAAGGAACCATATGCATTTTAATAGAATTTTATCTATTTGTTGATTTGCTAATTATTCTTTTTTCTTTTTTAATAAGTGGGGTATCTCTTCTTTCTGCATTTTCCTTTACCTCGTCATTCTTCTCCTTGAAGAACGCCACATTCTTTGGAAGTTTGAATTTCAAGTCAATGGCCCCTGTGTTGAGCTTGTTGCATATGAGACGGGTTCATCTTCTCATCTTCTCAGTGTTAATAATAATAATAATAATAATAATAATAATAATAATAATAATAATAATAATAATAATAATAATAATAATAATAATAATAGGGATATACATTAAGGAACCATATTCTTACATGCATAGTTATTTTTATTAACACTTTAGCCATTATAGGGTAATACTTGATTAATATTAGGGCATACTAATAATTATTATAATAATATGTATTGTGATGTGACGACACATATGATATCAATGTCTAAGTCATGTGTAAAGTTACTATGAATGTTCATTGCTAAATTCAATTATGGAAATCAGAGCTGTTGCTTTAAGCTTATGAAAAAATAATTAATGCTGGGTCATACTAATAATTGTTACAATAATTGTTAGTCTGTAATGAAACTTGTATGACATTAATGCGGAATTAATGTGTTAAGCGCTCATGTCTCCTCATTGCTATAATCATTAGCATGGAAATATAAAACAATATTTGAAGTTTAAACAAAAATAAATACTTAAAAATTGAGCAAGAACACCAAAGTTATTCAATAAACCTATAATTCCTGTCGACGAGCGTAGAGGATTCCTAGTGAGGAAAGGCAACAAGAATTTGGGTTTGGGAACAAAAGAATTTTTTTTATACTGAAAACTGAATATGATTTTTTGAAAACTGAATAGTTTATTGATGGGAGTTATTGGATTTAGGTACGGAAGAGTTCCTACTTGGAGCACTAGCGTAATCTATATATATATATATATATATATATATATATATATATATATATATATATATATATATGTATGTATGTATGTATGTATGTATAAAATATATATATATATATATATATATATATATATATATATATATATATATTGTGTGTGTGTGTGTGTGTATACAACTTAAGACTGGAGCTTTCACGTAACAGAAAACAGAGTATTCTATGTAATAAATTATATAAACTGCCACAGAAAATTCGTTATTTATAACAAAAGACTTCCTGCGTAGATGATTAACCTAACCTTTAAAAATAACAATAAAAACTCTTGAACAAAATCAGTTGAAACTGAAATCTTGTCATAAACAAGAACGGACTAATCATATCACGAAAGATATAGTAAACTGCTGGAGCAGGGAGTTCTGTATTACACCAGGAATCCAAACTTCGCCATTCCAAATTGGTGCTGAAGGATTTTACACCTGATTCAGCCCTAAGAGGATCAATTAGGATTTGGCTGAAGTCTTTTTTTTTTGGGGGGGAGGGTGGTGGGTGAAGCAGGATTTTAAAAGAGATTAATTTTCTCCTTAAAGTTTGATTACGCATGTGAGCAGAGGTAATTAAAATTTGCATACTATTAATTATTTTCTATTTTGTGTTCTTTTAAACATCTATAGCTTGATTATACGAATTTACACATTTTTCTCAACCCGGCAACGTCACAGATTATTTAATAGCCGTTTTATTGTTTTGGTATTGAAAATACACTCATGTGTATACATATATTCATACATACATGTACAGGGATACTTACAGATTTTATAAGAGGGAATTCTGTTTTAACAGAATATATTTCTGTCACACACACACACACACACACACACACACACACATATATATATATATATATATATATATATATATATATATATATATATATATATATATGTGTGTGTGTGTGTGTGTGTGTGTGTGTGTGCAAATGCGTACACATATATAGATATTTGTGTGCATAGGTGTGCAGCAAATTTATCGAAATCTTTTGCTCGACAGTAAAATCCTTGAAAGCAATTGCTCGAAAAATAATTTCTCGAACTATCAATTTCTCGAACTATCATTAATTCCTCGAAAGCCAATATTGTTGAGAATACTAATGACCACTTAAAGAATAGGTATTGGTTTTCGAGTAATATGCCTTTCGAGAAGAATACTTCTAAAAAATAATTTTGCAAATAAATCTTTTTAGTTTACATAAATAAAAAGGTTAAAAAGGTAAAAGATTGTTATTGAGCAAATTGTAGTTAATATACAACAAAGATTACAATTTTGTTTGTTGAACAGATTTTACTTAAAATAATGACAGGCACGTTTTAATTATCATTGTTCATTTTCTTACGTTTAAAAAATATTTTTGCGGATAAAACTTTTTTAATTTTCATAAGTAAAAACGTTAAATAAGTAAAAAAAATAAAAAGAGTATTATTGCCAAAATTTACTCAATCAAAAAGAAATATTATATGCAACACTTCTTGAATATTCTTCTACATTGCATTCTTCGTCATACTTCGTTACAATGTTCTGTAGTCTCATTGCACAGTCACAGTACTTTTTCCTGCTAACAGCTGTATACTAACGCCTCCCACATATTGCTCAATTCGCAGCTCTCGGAGACTTTGCTCTCGTTTTAGTCCATCTATAAATTTCCAAATAGATGGATGGCAGCAAAAATTTTAGCACCGTCTCCTGCATGGTTGTGATCTCCACTTCGTTTTTGCATATTATTATCGATGGTGATAGCACGAGTTGAACATTTAAGTTGCTTGCAGATCTCGCATTTCCAGTATATCTTGTTGATCTCAGACTTGTCCTTGATATATCCTTCCAAACATAATTTCTTATTTCCCTTTTCCCTCTCCACATATGTTATTCCATCTTGAGGGTTCGATACTTCCGAAAAACTAATAAAGGAAAAAATACAATCACAAGGTTTAAACTCGAAAAGAAATATATTATGGCATTTAACATTCTGTCAATAGTGCTTGTTAACAGACCTGTTAATGATTGTTTGGAATACTATCGATCGTTTCAGAAAATAGATATTGGCTTTCGAGAAACTGATAGTTCGAGAAGTTATTTTTCGAGGAATTTCCTGTCGAGCAGTTGATTTCGAGAAATGTACCTGTATTCGTTTGTATTTATATATAGATATATATATATTATATATATTATATATATATATATATATATAATTATATATACTATATATATATATATATATAATATATACTATATATCTATATATATTATATAGATATATTTTATATATTATATAATAATAATATATATAATATATATATATTATATATTATCTACTAATATTAATAAATATATAAATATATCTATATATACTATAATAGATATATATAGATATATATAATAATATATATATATATATATAATCTATATATATAATATATAATATATATATATCTATATATTATCTATATATATTATATTATAATATCTAGTATATATATTATATAAATATATAGATAATATATATGTATATATATATATATATATATATACTATATTATATAGATATAGATAGATATTTAGAGAATATCTATATATAGATTAGATATATATAGATAGATAATATACATAGTAAGATATCTAGATATAGAAGAAAGCTCTATATAGAGATATAAGAAGCGATTATATATAGACAGAGATAGAGCGATATGACTAGATAAAATAGTTATTATATATACAATATATATATTAATATATATTATAGATAATTCTATATATATAGAAACTATATAGATAGATATATATATATATATTATTATAATAATATATATATATAATATAATATATATATACGATATATATACATATATATATATATATATATATATATATATATATATAATATATATATAATTATACGTAATATAATTTATATAATATAGTAATATACAAACGAATACAGGTACATTTCTCGAAATCAACTGCTCGACAGGAAATTCCTCGAAAAATAACTTCTCGAACTATCAGTTTCTCGAAAGCCAATATCTATTTTCTGAAACGATCGATAGTATTCCAAACAATCATTAACAGGTCTGTTAACAAGCACTATTGACAGAATGTTAAATGCCATAATATATTTCTTTTCGAGTTTAAACCTTATGATTGTATTTTTTCCTTTATTAGTTTTTCCGGAAGTATCGAACCCTCAAGATGGAATAACATATGTGGAGAGGGAAAAGGGAAAAAAGAAATTATGTTTGGAAGGATATATCAAGGACAAGTCTGAGAACAACAAGATATATTGGAAATGCGAGATGTGCAAGCAACTTAAATGTTCAGCTCGTGCTTTCACTGTCGATGATAATATGCCAAAACGAAGTGGAGATCACAACCATGCAGGAGACGGTGCTAAAATTTTTGCTGCCATCCATCTATTTGGAAATTTATAGATGGACTAAAACGAGAGCAAATTCTCCAAGAGCTGCGAATTGAGCAATATGTGGGAGGCGTTTGTATACAGCTGTTAGCAGAAAAAAGTACCGTGACTGTGCAATGAGACTACAGAACATTTTAACGAAGTATGACGAAGAATGCAATGTAGAAGAATATTCAAGAAGTGTTGCATATAATATTTCTTTTTGATTGAGTAAATTTTGGCAATAATTCTCTTTTTATTTTTTTACTTATTTAACCTTTTTACTTATGAAAATTAAAAAGTTTTATTTGCAAATATATATATATATATATATATATATATATATATATATATATATATATATACATACGTATATGTATATATATTTATACATATAGTATGGTATAATAATGTAATATAAATATAGCTATATATAGGTAATAATATATATATATACATATATTTTATAATATATGTGTGTTTGTGTCTGTGTGTCTGTGTGTTTGTATATGTATTTGCATATATATATATATATATATATATATATATATATATATATAGATATCATATATAAGTACATGTATATATACATACATATAGTATGTATTATACAAAGGCAATTGTAAAAATAAAATTTTTCAAGTTGAAGGATCTGTTTAACAGCAAATGAATGAAATACGTACAGCAGATCGCAATTCAATATAATAAAATCCTCCATCATTAAGAATCTTTCACCCCCACCCCTAACTCCCGTTTTCGTTTAGCATCGAAATTTCGAAAAGCTTATTTCACACGGAAAACAATAGGCTATCATTTAACTCGAAGAGCACATAATGAACATGTTTTGACTGAGGCAGCCATTGGTAAAAGCTTCGCAAGAAATATGAACCGTTTGCCCTGACTCACTATTCTTAGCTTCAGATTGAGGTAAATTATCCGCGATGCCGAGGTTTTTCCACCCCAGACTTTCCTCAGAATTTGCCGTCTGGTTTTTAACGGCAACAGCGATTTTACGGGTTTTCGTGGTTTTTAATAGTCCCTATTTTGCATTTTGTAACCGTAGAAAAACATCATGTAATGGTCCAACTCATAAGGAATTTGTATACATGTTTTATATAATAAACGGCAAAAACGGTTCATATCTTGCGAAGCTTTACCAATGGTCTGGCCTGCTCAGCAAAAACACGTTCATTATGTGTCTCGAGTTAAATGAAGCCTATTTTTTTCCGTGTAAATAAGCTTTTCGAAATTTCGATGCTCCCCTGTGAAAACGGGAGTTAGGGGTGGGGGTGAAATGAAAGATTCTTAATGAGGGAGGATTGTAGTATATTGAATTGCGATCTGCTGTACGTATTCTTATTCATTTGCTGTTAAACAGATCCTTCAACTTGAAAAATTTTTATTTTACAATTGCCTTTGTATAATACATGCAATGAATATGCAAAACATAAGATTATATAATAATATATATATCTATATATATATATATATATATATATTATATATATATATAATATATATATATATATACCTATAGATATTTACAAATTATATATGTGTATATATACATATATACTGGGAGAAAGAGAGAGATGGACAGCTAACTGAATAAGAATGCCATGCCACTAATGAGCCAGTCAAGATGCACTTATATATAACTCCTTTACGGAGTTGTTATTCAGGATAGAAAGTGACTTCATTTTTAAATGGTATTTATAGACTAATATTTAAACGTGTTTGTGTGGATACATTTACAAGCTTTATACTACGATTCAGAAGTTAAGATCTAGTAATGGCAATAATGGTTTGTCTTATGTTATAAAATCTCTCTTAAGACCATGCTGCCTCATAGAAAAATTTATGATAATGCAAAAAGCTACACAGCACATGATTCATCTTCTGCTTCTGCGCAATGGAAAAGTATCAGAATCCACCCTGCAGGACTCCGGCTCTCGACTTCAGGCCATACATACTTTTTATTATTATTCCTCTATAACCATTTTTTGTGCGTCTGGGCCGTTCGAAAGAAAAGAGTGGAATCAGAGACCCCCTATGAAACTTTTACATTGGAGTCAGGATATGAATTTGCATATGAATGACCCACCATTCATACAGCAGGCGTCGCACCCCCCCCCCTCCCCGATTTAAATGTCCTTGGAAGTTTTGAATTGACCTCAGCTATGGAAGGAATGCATCAGATTTTACTTCCCTACAATAATTGCATGTTTTGCATGCATGCTTGCCTGCATATATGGTCTCTGAAGTAGTTGTGATGTTTTGACTCGTAAGATTCTTTCATGCATAAAAACATTATCATTTCCTTCTCTCTCCCTCTCTTTTTCTTTCTATATAAATATATATATATATATATATATATATATATATATATATATATATATATATATATATATATACACACTTTTTCACATAATATATTATACCAAGTTGAACGTCCCTGTAAACCAACAATAAATTTCTGTTGTATTCCCTTATTTATTCTTATTCCAATACAGCTTAAGGTCCTAACAAGAAATTAAAAAACAAAGAATTTAAGTCCCGAAAGAGATTTGAACCAGGAGAGAGCCCGAGACCGTGTGTTCCATTTTGGTGTGGCCTCTCAAAGGGTATCGTGTAACCAAGTGGGAATCTGAAGCCCCAAATGGCTGGGATGCGACCTCCATTGCGTCGCGGGCAGCACTGACAGATAATTGCTTTGGTAGTCTGTTTAAGTAACGTTCTTCAGATGCAACTGTTCTTAGTATATGTGTTTGAGAAAGTTTATTTTGCAATGATTCTTATAGCAGTGACCATATTAATGTTTCAGAAGATATTTACTGTGATGATAGGACGTATAATATACCTAGTTATGCAGGCAGACATGCGAATATGACAGGACGAACATATGATATATGTTACAGGGAATATGTGAAATGACCAATTCGCTTAAGAACATTTGAACCCCGAGGTCTAGTACTAAACACGGTGACATAGTGATAATCCCAGTTTAGTACTAGCCCGTGGGGATCAAATGATCCTAAGTGCATTTGATCCTCCAGGGGCTAGTACTAAATACGGCGAAACAGATTTGACCCCCCAAAGACACTATAGTAGATGCACATCACCCGTGCATTTGATGTCTAAGGCCAGTCCCTTTCGACGCTCCTGATTGGCTGTTGATAAGCCAATCACAGGGCTGGAAACTCTCAGCCTCTCGAGAGAGTTCACATGGGCAGGATGTATATTCCACCTCTCCTGAGGGATACTTTTGAAAGATTTATCCCTCAGGAGAGGTGGAACATAACCCTGTGACTGGCTTATCAACAGCCAATCAGGAGCGTCGTAAGGGACTGGCCTAGACATCAAATGCACGGTTGATGGGAATCTACTATAGTACCAAATACGGCGAAACTGTGTAGATGAATCACTATTTCGCCGTGTTTAGTTCTAACCTTCGGGGATCAAATGCTCCTAAGCGAATTGGTTATTTGACAAATGCCCTAGGGATTTCGTGAAATCCCTGGATTTCCCACACACACACACACACACACACACACACACACACACACACACATATATATATATATATATATATATATATATATATATATATATATATATATATATAATATATGGTATGGAATCTAAATATCTACAAATTATCAAGAATAAATTACCATGAATACAATCACCTCTGCTACAAGAAATACATACATACATATATATATATATATATATATATATATATATATATTATGTAGTATATATATATATATATATATATATATATATATATATATACGTACCCACACACACACACACACATATATGTATAT
>NC_087201.1:69730206-69732706 GCF_015104395.2 Macrobrachium nipponense
TTTGAATCATTATGAATACAGCAAAGATACTGATCAAATTGCTTAATTGAAAATTCGACTCTGGAGAACTTGGAGAAAACTTTTAAGATAAACCATGAAGAGACAGGGAGAACTTAGCCTCTATCAAGAGCCAAGCTTAAAATACGCATTTGTGAAAAGAAAACTATTGTGCCAACTTTGTCTGTTTGTCCGCACTTTTTTTCTTTCTGTGCCTTTTCTTTCCGCCCTCAGATCTTCAAAACTACTAAGGCTACAGGGTTTCCAATTGGTATGTTGATCATTTACCCTCCAATCAAACACCAAATTGCAGCCCTCTAGACTCAAATAGTTTTTACTTTATTTAAGGTTAACGTTTTCCATAATCGTGAGCTTGGCAACGATATAGGCAAGGCCACACCTCAGGGGCGTGGTCGGTTTTGTCTTGGACTACCACCTCGGTGGCGGCGAGTTCGATTCTCGGGCATTCCATTGAGGAGTCAGAGATGTGAATTTTTGGTGATAGAAGTTCACTCTCGAAGTGGTTCGGAAGTCACGTAAAGCTGTTGTTACCATTGCTGAATAACCACTGGTTCCATGCAGCATAAAAGCACCATACAAACAAACAACCACCGGACCGTTTAAAGTTTCATGGGCCGCGGCTCATACAGCATTTATACCGTGACCACCGATAAGATAAATCTATTTTCGGTGGTCTTTATGATATGATGTACAAAAAACTCGTTTACGCCGCAGAAACTTCGGTGCCTTTTTTACTTCTTTGCTTCTGAAAGTACTGGATTAATTGTGAGGATTTTTCATGTGCCTTGGGCTGGATTTTAGTGCACGAGTGTCAGGAGGTTTCCACGTCTCCAAAACTTTAATTTTTGTGATTTTTTCTTGAAATCTGTGAAAATTATAAAAAGTTAAGTTACTCTGAATGGTTTCATTTTTGAAATATCTGGATGTAGAGTTATCAAAGAGTCTGATGTTATATTAATACTAATAATTGTCGTTATTATTATAATTATAATTATAATATTAAAACCCCATACATATGATGTAGCCTTTCCAACACTGGAAAAATTTAAAAGTCATCAATATAATTTTAAAGTAATAGATCCAAATGGGAGATGTGATAGAGAACAGCAATAAAGATGAGCGAAATGAAACCCAGTCTCTGTTTTTAAAACCGATTTTTAAAAAACCTTTATTTCTTATTTCTTGATGTATCGTCAGGTAGAGAGAATAACTTCGCTAGATTTAAAATTGGGACGCCTCTATTCCGTTCTATGGACAGACATCTTTTATTCTTCATTTAAAGACAGACAGACAGACAGAGAATGAAAGCTAAACAAAAAGTAACAACCTCACCTTTTAAAGAAATTCGACAAACTATGCTATTTCATTTGTTGGTCAAGAGAAGCTGAGTTTAATTCTTCTTCCACAAAACTGACAGATAGGCAAACAGTGACAGACTTATATACAGAGAGAGAGAGAGAGAGAGAGAGAGAGAGAGAGAGAGAGAGAGATAAACAAAATGTAATAACCTCACGTTTTAAAGATGTTCGACAAACTATGCTGTTACATTTGTTGGTCAACAGAAGCTCAGTTTAAATCTTCTTCTCCCATAAAAATTAAACTCCGTAAATCCAAGAGTCACTGCCATTAAAATAATTATTCATTTAACGTCATGTCACAAATGCTTCGTTAATTACTCAGACGTTGGACGTCGTTTTAATCATGCCTGAAATACATTTGCCAACAGTCTGCAGCTCCTTATATCCACACTGACCTCATTAGCCGTAATAAGTCAAGAGTCTTTATTAGTCTTTATTAGGTCGTTGAGTAATTGGCTGAGGAAAGTGGATTTATGATTAAACTATGGAGAGTGAATGTCTGTACGTTCGTGTGTTTGTCTCGTCGCATGATTCGAAGAGTGGATGATACTGTTTAAGCTTCTTGAGCAGCAGGTATATATTACACACACACACACACACACACACACATATATATATATATATATATATATATATATATATATATATATATATATGTACGTATAGTAGTATATATATATATATATATATATATATATGTATAGTAGTATGTAGGTATGTAATACGTATATATATATATATAAATATATATATATATATATATATATATATATATATATGCGTGTGTGTGTATGTGTGTGTTTATATATACACATATATTTATAATCTAGATATATACATATATATATATATATATATATATATACATATCATATGTATGTATATATATTATATAAATAGATATATACTTTTATATATATGCATATATCTTCTTTCGCACCATTATCCTTACATCAAGGGGTCAGTTGCCTGATGTGCCTTATCCACTGCTTTCTATCAAAGACATCATCAGGCATGGTTTATTGTTTGGCAAAGGGAGTTTTTACGACCACATTCAATTGCTTTCATCAACCAGCAGTTCCAATAATTATTGGCGGTGGGTCTGGCCTTTTACTAAAACGTAA
>NC_087201.1:69735206-69770206 GCF_015104395.2 Macrobrachium nipponense
AATTGTCAAAAAGGTAAAAATTAAAGAGATAATCTAGGATTATCGGGTATCACACGGTCACAAACCTAAACATAGATTTAACCCTAACAGAAACTACAAGTATCCATATAGTCCAAAACATGTAAAAACTGATATGTTAATTTTTTTGCTTATATTTATCTACTTTTATTCATTATTACCACTGCCTTAGACTTTTTTGATTTTCTTATAAGCCTGGAGAAATCTTACAGGTACATTAAGGGGAGAAGGCTTACTCATAGCACCATACACAAGACGAAAACAGTGAAAGTGACAAAAGCAGATAAATCTAATGCAGTGGTAATAATGAATAAAAGTGACTATGTAAGTAAGTAATGGCATTGCAAATGATACTGGTACTTATACGAAACTGAGGTCTGACCCTACATAGACAGTGAACTCCCATTTTAATAAACAAATTAAATCCATTTTGAAGAGCTTGGCCCATTTAATTAAACAGTTTACACCGCAAGGTGCCTCCCTACCTTATTTGCATGGTTTAGTCAAGACACAAAATCTCAGCGTCAATAACTGCTGGCTACAGACACGTAAAGTCCCTTAGGAATATCCCAAAAAAACAGAGAATTTAACATTTTGATGGTGATTGGAGCAGTAATGAACAAAAGAGGCAATGTTAGTTGATTTCAGAAAGACTGAAAAGGTGAAATTTCTATCATTTCTATGGACAGTTACAGCAAGAAATTCAATTACAAATTTACAATTTCTTTCCCATCCTACTACGATAAATCTTTTTCATCTTATTTTTTCAAGTAATTTCACTTGAGGACTAGACTTCCATTTGCTCCTTAATTTGATATATTTATGTTTAATACCAGGTTTAGTAACCAAATCGTAATCCAACTAACTAAAAGCTATAGTGGATAAAACGCTGATCATTTTAATGGTATGTGACTAGATTCTCTGGGAATCCACGATTTTATTTTCCAGGCATTGCTGTTTTATCATTTATTATACAAAACGAATGGTTTCTTTTCTTTGTATAAACTGGTTTGTATGAATGTAAGTAATAATCATAAAAAAAGTCGATATATTAATGTGAACTAAAGTCAATATAATGACAGGGTTGCTGTCACCAAATTTGGCAACCAGATGAAGACCTTACCCAAAGGTATCTAACATTTCAGAGCAGTTACGAATAATACGTCGCGTTCAACGCCAGGAAATACAAATCCTCCGAAAATATTGTCTTGGGAATTCAATTCCACGTTTGATTTTGAACTTTGATGGTCGATGAAGTTCAGTGTTTGACCTTCTGTTGGTTTTAAGGCAAACTGATGTCAAGAAAATGTTTTGATATCTTTTACGTTTCTGCATCTGTCTAAAGAAGGATATATAATCTTTTATTTCTTTGCATACTTGTGGGTTTCTTCAGTCGCATGTGTTTGTGTATTTGTGACTTCTTTCACACGTATAGTTTTATGTTGTTATATTCGGGGCGTATTTGTTCAATCGTATGTGTGTTTGTTTGTTTGTTTGTTTGTTTGTATGGTGTTTTTACGTTGCATGGAGCCAGTGGTTATTCAGCAACGGGACCAACGGCTTTACGTGACTTCCGAACCACGTCGAGAGTGAACTTCTATCACCATGTGCATGTGTTTGTGATTTACTTTTTCATGCATACTTATCAACTTCTCTTCATTGCATATTTTTGTTTGTTCAATCAGACGTATATGAGGGTGTGATTCGTTAGCATAATTACCTTTGTCCCTGCAAAGAATTCCCTTTGTGTGTCTGTAGATACTTGTAGGGCTAATGACTGATGTCCTATTAAAGAGAAATATAACTCAGAGAGATGTTGAACAGGTGAATTGGACGTGACGAAAGGAATGGAAGTGAAAGAAAGTCATGTACTACTTGTTTGGTGCTTCAAATGAATTCGATTTCACTTACCAGTAATTGGAGGGTTTCGGAATACTGACAAAGCGAAAGCCATTATAATGGATTGAACTTCGATGATAATTCCTAGGAAAATTAATCATTGGTCGTTATTTCAACTGTACATCATTTTAAGAACGTGGGTATTTGCACCCGGTGGTGAAAATAATGCAATGTTATTTGTACCCAGTGGTGATAGCAACAATGTTATTTGCCCTCGGAGATCTGAACCATGTCTCGACTCCTGGTCTTACGTAAATGTAGTACGTCTCGACTGTTACATAATATGCTAGAATCTTTAATCAAACTCATGAAAAATGATCTTATTTTATTCGTTAAAATGTACATTCCATTTTGATGAAAATGGGATAATAAAAGTGATTAAAATGAAAGAATCAAGTTGCAATTAGGTCAAATAAGGATAGCATTTTATTTCATTTACAATAAAAAGAGATGTGCGTATTTCATTCGTTTTTATCGCACATTTGACTCATTCCTTGTTGAGTTCTTGGCTGTGCTACTTTCACCAAGTTTGCTGCTGGTCTTCCGTTTTTTTAGAATTGAATTAAATCGCCCTATTGTTTTTTCATTCCTTCGGTCGACCTCGACGTTTTACAACAGGAAGAAGATGAGCCTTAATTTTTCGCATTTTTGAGAGATGATTTGGGTTTCATCTTGGACGGGCGGTGCTTTTTCTGACGATGTCGTGCCAAATACTGACAAATGGGGGCCATTTGGTGGCCCAGGGGGGCGCCTGAATCCAAACTGCAAACTCTGCTGCTGATTGTGTTGTACATTTACTAGGAAAAACTTTTTGATACGGGAAAGAAACTTCAATGTTTTCGTTTTTTTCCCAGGAACTAATTTCCAGGAACTAGCAATGTGTTTTAGCGTTTCTAATCGTGCTAAATGCATCGTTGTACCACAAATTGTTAAGACGGATGTCAAGCGCAAATAAAATCTGGAAATTTAATACACGTCAGTCATGTCGTTAGTTGCAAAAGAGCTCATTTCAATGACACTTTGTTCGTCAACAGAAACGTTTACTTTTCAATGTCCCTCCATCTCCTCTATAACATAACAAAAAGTCCTCAATTTCGGAAAGATTACCAAGAGCCTTTGCATTTTTTCTTCATATTTCTCACATCTTGTGAGGTAACGATCTTTGAATATTTAGTGGACATTAAAGATTAAGCTGCCTCTTTCCTGGTAACATTTGAATGACTTCTTCCAAGTCCGTCTTTTCATTAACTGTCTTGTATGTTAGCCGTAGTATTGCTGGAATTCTGTGGCCACTTCATGACTGTGCCAAATTTGATCTTGTGATTTTTAGCCCATTCTTTGAGGAAGAGAAGGTTATCAAAGTTCGGCATCCACACGGCGGGTACCTAAGTTCCTCGTTGGACGATTGGTTTGTGTGCTCGCCTATCGATTTGGTAGCCCGAGTTCGAGCCCCGCTCTGCCAACGTGGAATCAGAGGAATTTATTTCTGGTATTTAGATATTCATTTCTCGATATAATGTGGTTCGGATCCCACAATAAGCTGTAGGTCCCGTTGCTAAGTAACAAATTTGTTCCTAGTCACGTAAAAAATATCTAATCCTTCGGGTCAGCCCTATGAGAGCTGTTAATCAGCTCGGTGGTCTGGTTAAACTAAAGTAAACTCAACTTAGAACGGCAGATACCTTTGTTTTAATTCTATGGCCAGTTTCTTTTTCCCTCGGTCCACCACACTGAACACACGCACAAGTCATAGAGGAATATTAAAGCTCTGCGGGTAAAGGAATTCTCGTAATTTGTTTTCTACCCCAACGCTGCAAGATGTCTTTACTCGAAAGACACTCCCAGTGTTTTTCTTAGAGTATTTGAATTGTTGCTCAAATTCTACAAAAGAAATAAAGGTGTGACGGGAAAAACTTCCTTGAAGATGTCAGAGTAATCGGTCACTTTTATTCCAGCCATGATATTAATCCTCTGAAAGTTGACTGATAACCATCATAGTTTTCCTACTAACGATAATGAGAGCATTAACCAAACAAAAACTTCTTTCAGTTCTCTTCTGCAGACTGAAAAAGAACCCCACAAAATTACACTGTATATCGTGTTTACTTGTAAGTATTTACATTTTATTTTACTCAACACTCGAGTACTTTCAGACCCTATCTGTGGCCCTTTTTCAAGAGATGCGTAGGTTGTCAGCCTGGGTCAAAGCAAGTACTCGAGTATTGAGTAAAATAAAATGCAAATACTTATAAGTAAACACGATATACACAATAATTTTGTGGGATTATTTTTCAATGAGAGCATTGTCTTCGATAACAAGCAGTATCCTCAAGAGATGAACTGGTTAGATATGCAGCTAACGAACTTTTGTCTTAACTATCGAGTGCAAATAACAGAGACCATTCCCTTCAATAACAAGCAGTATCTGTAAGAGGTGAACATATTAAGTATGTAACTACTATGAGATTCAGAGCCTTTGTCCCGTGTTTTTCCGGAATAACTTTTTGTCTGTGCATTTGACAAAGATATTACTTAGCTATAGAATACTTTACAATCTACCTAATTTTCGGCAGCATTCTTTATTAATTATATTAGAAGAAAGTATAGTCATAAGAGTAAAATAAAGCAGCCGGAGCCAGTGGCGGAACACTCTAATGTATGGGTTCAAAGTTATATGTGACGTTAACATATGACGTCATGACTCTTCCCACAAGGTGATGACGACAAACAGCTGAAATGGCGGCTATGATAAGTCATTGTCCCAGTGGTTGCAGGACAGCTTTTGTAATTCTGCTTGCACAATTGTTTAGAAGTGAGGAGGCCAGTGGCAAACAACTGCGTAAGCTTGAACAGGTAAATGAATAATGGGGCCCTTTATTGGGTAAGTAGTACACCCGGGCATCCGAGGTTACCAAGTTTTCGTCATTTGTTGACTCCCATAAGGTGCAGAAAGATAATTACATATGCTCTAAAGCAATAGTTGTTGATTTCTTAGTAAAATATAACTTGCGGAACAACATTAAAACTTGCGTTGCCAACAAATTGACCTTTGCTGTTCCAGTGCTTGGCTTGAAGTCTAAATTCTATAATCCAATCTAATCATATGCAATTTTATTAAAATGTCATATTAGGAAAAATATCAAAGGAGTTACGACGAATGCCAAAGTTTTCTTCACTTTGGTAATTGATTTTCAATCATATAATTTTTTGAAAGGAGAAATAGTGATAGAAAGTAATTTCTCGGATTACTTGTGGAAACCTTTTTCTTCAAGAATTCTAGCACTCGACCTCTTGGAATAAATCCTGTAAACTACTACTACTACTACACTACTACTACTACTACTACTACTACTACTACAAAGTGTAAACAACGAGTATTGGTTGTATTTCATTGTTGTCAGAGGTGGAGACTTTTTCACGAATAGCCAATTATCCATCGAGAAGGAGGCAAGTTAATGACGTCATACGTTACGTCATTATATGTTCGAAAGACATTCCTCTGAGTTTGCTGGCGATGTCTACAAAAAGTCGGTGTTACTCTTATAATCACCAGAATTATGCAACTTTCGTAATACAGAATACAGTCAAAAATTAGGTAGGGATGTAAGATGCCCTGTGTCATTTTTGTCAGTTACGTTGATAAAATTTTATTCCGGAAAAACACCGGGACACCCATCGGCTGTGAATCTCATAGTAACTCAAGATAGAAGAAAGGGAAATGCGATCTAAGCACCTCTAACAACTACCATACGATAATTCGTATCTTAAGTATCAGATGCAAATGACGCAATGTTATTTTCACCTCCGGATGCAAATACCACATTGTAATTTACACCTCCGGTTGCAGTTACCCACTTTGTTATTTTAATATTTATTATTCCTTTAAATAATTAACGTCAAAAGAGACCCATTTCTTTCGCAGCCCATTGCCTCGGAAAAGAAGTCATATATCCTTTTGCTTTGGCGTTTCAACAACATTTTATTTTGCTTCCCAGTTTATAAAGGGCTACTGAATATTGATTGACAAAACTGAAGCCATTATAATGGTGAAAAAATAGTCTGATAATTCTCAAGAAAAAGTTTTTTCCTTATTTTAATCCAGTATCTACTGTATGTAGATTGCTAAACCTTTATAAGATTAACGCCAGAGATGTTAATTTCACTCTCGAACTGGCATGTGAAAATAACTGCCTGAATATTGTGCATAGTCAGTGGAAGTCATTTCAACATTGTGCCAGAGAATTCTGCTCCGATATCCTTCCCTCCGCCCTACCCCCATTCAGTTTTTTAGGAACTGACTCCGTTTAGTGTCATATTTAGTTTCTTTTTTTTTTACATTTTTTATTATTTTTTCCTCAGCCTCTATGCTCATTCGTATTCTTTACATCAAGCCCTCTTTATCGCTTCAGGAGAGACGCTTTTTCCAGACTTTCTCGTCCATTTTCGTTTTTCCAAGTTTTCCCCTTTTTTGGCGGGGGTGGAGGAGGCCTTGGGTTCTTTGGTTGGGGTGGATGGAGGTGTAAAGATAAAAGGCTAATGGGAATTTAGAAAATTTACCGACGGAGCATAAAAACTTGTTTATGTTTTTATTGGCAGTGAGGAAGGGTCCTATAGAGGTTTTAGCCTACAATAGGTTTTGATAATGTATTCCAAAGATAGATTTAGTATCTGAATTCTTTGTATGAAACCACATAGGCTTAGAAATCAAAATGCAGCAATATACATTATATATATATATATATACATTTTTTTTATGTAGATGTGTGTGTGTGTGTGTGTGTGTGTGTGTGTGTGTGTGTGTGTGTGTGTGTATGTTTAAGCCACCAAAGCCAAATATTTGTCGTCGGAGACCCATCTTCATTTTGTCCATATTCGTATGAGTCTGCGAAGAATGTGAAATACATATAAAATTTACTGCAATAATCTTAAGCATTAAAACATTTTAACAACAGCATAATCCTTTTGCTTTTTGTTTTTAACAGCAGCGTGAACTGCCTCATCAGTGAGTAAAATCTTTAAAATTTAAGTCGCAAACTTTCCCAGATGGTGTTTTCAAACGCATTTCACTTGCGCTTTGCGAACTTCTTATGCTAATTATCCGGTCTTTTGCCTCTGCTGGGAATTGACCTCTCCTTATCTGCAATCTTCTTTTCTCTTCCAGGTCTGGAAAATGACTTTTCTTTTTTATTCTCATATGTATGATTTTCTTTCCATTTGCTTAAAACGTCTCGTTTTCTACTTATATTAAGGAATCTTTTTTTATGCTTCTAAACCTTTCGTATTTACTAGATATTACTATTACCATACGAAGATATTACTATTACCACTATAATCTGAATAGCCTAAGGTATTTTATGCCTAACTCATACTTTTCCGACGAGAATGCTTTCTTTTATTAAATCATAGTAAAATGAATAATGGATTATTTCATAATATAGCTATAACAGTTCACATTCAAATCCACTTTCATGATAAGTTTGGTAGAAGAAGAATTGCAGACTGAAGTATTTCTTTTTCATATTTTTTTTTAAATAGTATACAACTGAATATAGAGTAATGCTACATAAATCATAAATTGTATATTATATATATATATAATACTATATAATATATATATATATATATATAATATATATATACTATATATATATATATATATATATATATATATATAATATATATATATGTATATATATATATGTGTGTGTGTGTGTGTGTGTGTGTGTGTATATAATGCTGTATTTAGATTTCTAAGCCTACGCAGTTTCATACGAAGAATTCAAATATTAAATCTGAAGATGACGCTCAAACTATCACTGAATAACAAACATGACTGGGGAGATACACACTGAAGCGCTCTTGTTTCTTATCCATTGGTAAATAACATACGACTGAATAGACAGCAATGATAAATGAATCATAAATATAGAAGGGTCATTTAAACTCAAACTGACAGCGCATAGCAAACATGGATGGAGAGAGAGACATTCACATTCGTCTTCTTGAACATTCAGGCTTTCCAAAAGGCCCACTCCCATTTCATTGTTTAGAGAGAAGAATAGTTAAAACGTTTATTCGTTTTTCTATACACAGAGCATCTAACATTTTTTCACAGTGAGCTCTTGTGACATTGAAAGATAGGCTGAGTAATTGTTCACCAGTGCAGTTCCATTAGGCATCGTTCTGAAACCGTGAGTCATTGAATGCATGGAATTTCATTCATGCTCTCTCTCTCTCTCTCTCTCTCTCTCTCTCTCTCTCTCTCTCTCCCTTGTCGTACAGCCGTAATGTTCAACTGGAGTCACGTATTCGAGTGGAATGTACAGGAGAATTAGGTCCCTTTGTGGCGAATTGGTTCGATTGTATTTAATATATAGCCTTTTTATTTTCTGGTTATGGTTTACAGTTGTAATCAGTGCTATGCATCATAATTAAAATCTCTGGTATTTCACTTTTTAAAGGAGTTGTATATGTGTGTGGAATATTCATGAGAATAGCGTCTTTTTCTGGTAAACTAGTTTGTTTGTTTTCAATATATACTTTTTTAAATTTTCTATTTATGCTTTATAGTTGTAATCAGTGTAATATAATAATATAACTAACTAAAACCTCCGGTGCTTTTATTCCAAAGTAGAAGTATATGTATGAATTATACACACTTTGGAGGGAATCGGTTCCCTTGCTATCTCATTTATTTGTAGGCATTCATTTATAGTATAATATTCCAGCTGCCGTCAGCGCGGAATCAGAGGAGTTTATCTCTGGTGATTAGAAATTTATTCCTCGATATAATGTGGTTCGGATCCCACAATGAGATGTAGGTCCCGTTGCTAAGTAACCAATAGGAGGACTGTTAATCAGCTCAGTGGTCTGGTTAAACTAGGATATACTTTACTTATAGTATTAGATTTTATTTCTACTTTTCTAGTTGTACTTTATTTTCATAATCAGTGCCATGGATTAGTATAATTAATATATCTGAAAATTAGAAGTATTTGTATAGATGGAACGTTCATGTATCACTGGAAAATACATTGCCTTGCTGTCAGATTTATATGTAGGCCTTTATGTTATAACCTTTTATTTCCTACGTTTCTAGCTATGTATCAGCATGGTTAAAATCTCTGCCATTCTATAGCACTTCAGAAACGTTACAAAATCATTCACAGCGAAAAGTGACGTCATTTCCTCTGAGTATCTTTAAAAGCAGCCGTTAGAATTCATCATAATATCCTGAGCATTTCATGTCATTATAACGTTATTTGGTTGGGATATTTTGTTGACACAGAAAACAGAAAACGAATGATCAGAACTCATTGATACACACACACACACACACACACACACACACACACACACACACACACACACATATATATTAATATATATATATACTATATATAATATATATATATATATATATAAAGACTGATCAAAAGGCGAAACGGATGTCATCAACATATGCCACAAGGATCGCAGACCTATGAATAATGACAATAATTAAATCGTAGCCTTTTGCCATCCCTGTAATTAGGAAATGTTCTAATCACCTTCTTGAGAATTACTTGCGACGTAATGATAGGAATTTTGCAAAGTGCCTTTCAGCAGTTTCGTACAAACATTAGTGCAATCTTTGGGTGATTATTTTCTTGATAATGATTATGAATTGTTGGGAATTATTCAAAAGAGAGGTGGGGCTCATGCTAGTCTCATAAAAGCAAAGACAAAATCATGTGATTGTCATGTTCTTAGTATTGTCTACGAAATATTGGATATAATTTAAAAAGGGAAATGAAACTTTAGCCGGTTTTCTACAAGTGTATGCGCAATCGTGTTGTCATCATTTCCTTCATAATGAATATGAAATGTTAGGTAAGATTCGAAATGAGAAATGGTGTACACGTCTCTATAAGTAAGCGGATATGACGTTCAGTAACGAGAGCGTTGACATATTAGCTGTTATTTTCGTTGTTTTTCCTACCAACAATACAGAATAACATTTTGTCTTTGATGCCTTGTCGTTTGGACTTTTCAAAAAGGTCTTACATTTTTACAAATGGTATGGAGTTCATTAGTACTTTTTACTCTTTCGTTTCATTTTTACTGCATGTTCGTATTTCCATTTATTACTTTTGTGATGGATGCCATTTATCTCTTGCTTTTTCCAAAAGGGGTAGGATACTTTTCTTCCATCATTCACTGCGTTTATACGTTTGTGCCACTTTTCAATTGTGTAAAAGGACCCTTAGTTCTAGGGGGCAGCATTTTTATGACAAATGGTTTTTGCTCATTTGTTTAGGAATCTTTTTATTTTCTGCCTGGACGTTGTAGATGATAGCTGGTCATATCATTTGTTTACTTGCCTGTATATCAAAATTACTTTCCACTCTTTCGAAGTTGCAGAGAATATTTACATCTTTTTGTTGTCAAATACGGGTTTCTTTCTGTTTTCCTCCTGGAAATCAGGAATATATACCTAAACTTGTGAAGTTTATGAGAAACAAATGTAAGAACTACACGGTTTACTTAACAAAACCGATCTTATAATAAGGAGAACTGAATGTTTTCATTTTCAAATAAATACAATGAAAGATATTGTTATTGAAACAGAAGAGACAATGCCAATCGAAATCATTATCCACGAGAACACATCTAAATCATCAATTACGACAGAATTCCAAGGATATAAAAGAGAGGAACTGTGTGTGTGTGTGTAAGCACGCGTTTGCGGGCAAGAAATTTAATGCTTCCATCTCGTATCTTCACGAAAGGTAGTTTTAAATCTATTCTCCAGACTTTCCACTCTCCTCCAGAGACATTTCCATCCTGCGAGCCCCGAGTATTACGGAGGAGATTTCCAAAGTTAGGAGTCGATATGATTTGGAAAGGCGATTTCCCCCTTTCAACTTCCTGCAGAGTTTGATCACTTGGTTTCATCTCCTCCCGAGTTCTTCCCTCCCTTCGCATAATGCCTCAGTCGTCTGGGAGCTTATATGCATTCATCACTTTTTCGAACGATTTTCTTTGTGCGAATCTTTCTCATTGATCGAGCTCCGAGTCGTTACGAAATAACGTAAAACTACGTAATGAGAATGATTCGTATGCAGTGCAGTTATACGTAATTCTCCCCTACTGTGCATTCATGTTTCATTGAATAAAGGTACAGAGAGAAGAACTGTCTAAAGTTAAGTATATCTTAATTTAACCAGACCACTGAGCTGATTAACAGCTCTCCTAGGGCTGGCCCGAATGATTAGATATTTTTACGTGATCAGGAACCAATTGGTTACCTAGCAACGAGACCTACAGTTTATTGTGGAATCCGAACCACATCATATCGAAAAATGAATTTTTATCACCAGAAATTAATTCCTCTGATTCCACGGTGACACAGCCACGAATCGAACTTCGGACCACCGGAATAATAGGCGAGCGCGAAAACCACTCGTCCAACGTGGAACTGAAGAACTGTCTAAAATTGCATAGAACATGTACTACAATCATTGTGCATTTTTGTGCATTTTCTCTCTGACACCAAACGTTCGAAAACATGGAAAAGAATTGTACCTGACGCTTTGCATTACTTTCCCGCCATTCTTGTTTCTTTTCTTCATTTTTGCTGTCCAGCTACTCAAACTCCCTCTTTTCTCTAAAATAGCACTGAATGGCTGAACGTACCTCAGCGCTTGGCTTTATACCCTTATAAATCAAACCATCACAGAATAAATGCAAAACAAAAAAATGAATGAAAAAATTATAGATTAATCTCATGACCTGGGAACTACAGGGAGTGTTAGTTAAATAAATTATATCCATATCTCGAAAACTACTCAAAAATATACAATATGACTATTCAAAATTGTATATAGTCCATAGAGTACAGTTCTACGTCTTTAGAATTCCTTCTCTGGCGGCCAGGTTCACTGACTGATTAATTCACCAAGAATGGCGCGTTGGACCTTCCTTTTGGTTCAGAGGACAAAGAGAAAGTCATTAAATACCTGAGTTCCATTCATCTGGAATCTTGATAAAGGTTCTCAGGAAGAGGCATTTCAGAGCCGCCGGGGCGCTGAGGATATTTAGCTGCTTCTTTGAAGATGAATGAAATGAAAAATAAAAATAAAAATTAAAAAAAAGTGCTTGCAGTTATTGAACACGGAACGCATTTTAGTTTGTGTGCGGGGTTTTTATTTTATTTATTTATTTATTTATTTATTTATTTATTTATTTATTTATTTATTTATTTATTTATTATTCATTCATTCATTCATTCATTCATTCATTCATTCCATTCATTTATTTATTTATTTATTTTATTTATTTATTTATTTATTTTTTATTTATTTTTATTTATTGCATTCATTCATTTCATTCATTCATTTCATTCATTCATTCATTTATTTATTTATTTAGTTTATTTAGGTATTTAGTTATTATTTATTTATTTATTTATTTTATTTATTCATTTATTCTTTATTTAGTTATCATTTATTTATTCATTTCTTTATTTATTTATTTTATTTATTCGTTTACTTAGTTATTCATTCTTATTATTTTATTTTTATTTTTTATTTATTTAATTCATTTATTTCTTATTTATTTATTTATTTATTTATTTATTTATTTATTTTATTTTTTTAAATTATTTAGTTATTCATTTTATTTATTTATTTATTTATTTATTTATTTCATTTATTTAGTTATTTATTTATTCATTTATTTATTTATTTATTTATCTATTCGGTTGATACCAGGGTTTTATCAGTAGCAGTATGTGCAAGAGAAAGAAAGGATAATGGATTCATAAATGAATGAGTCTTTTAGAACTGGCGTTTGCGTACACCAAATTAATCTGCTGCAAAGTACTTCATCAGCATAGAAAAGGATTTTTTCTTTAACAAATTTTTATATCATAATTTTTTCTAATTTGTGTTTTCAAGGCATTACTATTCCCCTTTTGCAAATTTTTATATTATAATTTTTCAGTTTCCCTTTTCCAGTAATTATTCAACTTTCAAAAATTTTTTATTATATTATAATTTTTCAGTTTGCCTTTTCAAGTAATTATTTAATTTCACAAATTTTGATATAATTTTTTCAATTTGTGATTTCAAGTAATTACTGCTCTTTAACAAATTTTGATATTGTAATTTATGAGTTTGTCTTTTCAAGTAATTATTCCCCCTTTAACAGAATTTTATATAAGACTTTTTCAATTTGTCTTCTCATCACAAAAGAAAAAGCCGTGCTTTCTAAAAGCTTCAGTTTCTCCTTGTATTATCTGAAATCTGATAGCCTGGGAGAATATGAACACTTCCAGTGAATGACTTAATACATTTCCTCACTCCAAAGGATAAGATTTGTCAGTCAACCAACAACGCAGACGAGACATCGCTTGTAAAGTCTCCTCTCTCCCGAGGAGTAAAAGCATAGATAAATGGTTGGCACGCTCGCAAAAAATATGGCGTTCTGGATGAATAGTCCCCTTGATTTTCTTGGAGGCGCTCCAAGTGAACCACTTACAATATCGTACAGAATATCTCAGCTTGGATATGTGTCACCGAGCCAAGCACTTAGACGAGAACGAAAAAGTCTTTATTTTGTCGTAAAGTTCAGAATGAAGTCATACGTATGATATATCCAAAGAGAAATAGAATGGCTTACGGGATTTTTTTTTTTTTTTTTTTTTTTTTTTTTTGTATCTTCTGAATCCTCGTCATGTTGGAGCCTAGGAGGTCTTCATCAGGTTCTTTAAGTTGATTTGATTTTACTGAGGATATAGACATTCAATTTAACCTTTATCTCCGATTGGTCAAATCACCCTACCATGGTCATTATATTTTGCATCATTTATGACTTATGATGGGAATCATGCTTCAGGCATTAATTACGAGTATAAAAATCATTCCTTTTCCACTCAATGAAAGTAGTTCCCTTCGGTACAGTTCCTTTCAGTGAGAGTGGAATAAATGACCAATCATATAAACATTAACTGCTGAGACTTGAATAACTTCTCTTAGGCCTTTAAACGATTTAAAAGATGAAAACTATAAGATGTTCTAATTTCGGAGCAATCACGTAAACATATTTTAATAAATCTGTGACAAAATCCTAAATTTTCTTCAGCCTAACTCTCTAGGTAATTTTTCATCTTCTTAAATATTTCTTGAGAGAAAAGCAACCAAGTCGAGACTAGTCAGGATGGTGGCTACCAAAAAGGTACATTTCAATTATAGCTACTATATCACATGACTATTGAGTCACTCTCTAAGAAATACTTGCATAGTTTAGCGTACAATAGAACCCCATTAGAGTATCATTATTATTTTTTTTTTTTTTTTTTTTTTTTGCTCTATCACAGTCCTCCAATTCGACTGGGTGGTATTTATAGTGTGGGGTTCCGGGTTGCATCCTGCCTCCTTAGGATTCCATCACTCTCCTTACTATGTGTGCCGTTTCTAGGATCACACTCTTCTACATGAGTCCTGGAGCTACTTCAGCCTCTAGTTTTTCTAGATTCCTTTTCAGGGATCTTGGGATCGTGCCTAGTGCTCCTATGATTATGGGTACGATTTCCACTGGCATATCCCATATCCTTCTTATTTCTATTTTCAGATCTTGATACTTATCCATTTTTTCCCTCTCTTTCTCTTCAACTCTGGTGTCCCATGGTATTGCGACATCAATGAGTGATACTTTCTTCTTGGCTTTGTCAATCAACGTCACGTCTGGTCTGTTTGCACGTATCACCCTATCCGTCCTGATACCATAGTCCCAGAGGATCTTTGCCTGATCGTTTTCTATCACTCCCTCAGGTTGGTGCTCGTACCACTTATTACTGCAAGGTAGCTGATGTTTCTTGCACAGGCTCCAGTGGAGGGCTTTTGCCACTGAATCATGCCTCTTTTTGTACTGGTTCTGTGCAAGTGCCGGGCATTCGCTTGCTATGTGGTTTATGGTTTCATTTTTCGTATTGCACTTCCTACATATAGGAGAGATGTTATTTCCGTCTATCGTTCTTTGAACATATCTGGTTCTTAGGGCCTGATCTTGTGCCGCTGTTATCATTCCTTCAGTTTCCTTCTTTAGCTCTCCCCTCTGTAGCCATTGCCAATTGTCATCGCTGGCTAGTTCTTTAGTCTGTCTCATGTATTGTCCGTGCATTGGTTTATTGTGCCAGTCCTCTGTTCTGTCTGTCTTTCTCCTGTCTCTGTATATCTCTGGGTCTTCGTCTACTTTTATTAGTCCTTCTTCCCATGCACTCTTTAGCCACTCGTCTTCACTGGTTTTCAGATATTGCCCCAGTGCTCTGTTTTCGATGTTGACGCAGTCCTCTATACTTAGTAGTCCTCTCCCTCCTTTCTTTCGTGTTATGTATAGTCTGTCCGTATTTGCTCTTGGGTGTAGTGCTTTGTGTATTGTCATATGTTTCCTGGTTCTCTGATCTATGCTGCGGAGTTCTGCCTTCGTCCATTCCACTATTCCTGCGCTGTATCTGATTACTGGGACTGCCCATGTGTTTATGGCTTTTATCATATTTCCGGCGTTGAGTTTTGACTTGAGTATCGCCTTGAGTCTCTGCATATATTCTTTCCTGATCGTGTCCTTCATCTCTTGGTGTTTTATATCCCCTCCTTCCATTATTCCCAGGTATTTGTATCCTGTCTCATCTATGTGTTTGATGTTGCTCCCATCTGGTAGCTTTATCCCTTTAGTTCTCGTTACTTTGCCCTTTTGTATGTTGACTAAGGCGCATTTTTCTATTCCAAACTCCATCCTGATGTCCCCAGATACAATCCTTACAGTCTGGATTGGGGTATCTATTTCCTTGATGCTCTTACCATACAGCTTGATGTCATTATTATTATTATTATTATTATTATTATTATTATTATTATTATTATTATTATTATTATTATCCAGTATATAAACCTTTATTCGTATGGAACAGACCTACAGGGTCATTGACTTGAAATTCGAATATGGTGTTCATTTGAAAGAAGTTACGAAGTTACAGAAATTCAAAATCGCCAGACCCAAATATAAAAAATTATAGCTTAATTAGACCCATTTTTTTCATATTCCTCAATTAGTAGAAGAAATTCCCTCAGAAAAGCTATAGAATATTTTCTTTACAGAGGAATCCAATGGGATTTTATAAGTCATAAAATACAGCCACAGGTTAGGGAACCTCAGTATCATTATTCACGTCTCCTCTGCAGTATCTTTCACTCTGACTGGGAGACGTGATGCCCCCATTGAATTACTGCCTCTTCCTCAGTATAACTTTGGAATCTATTAATGTCAACCTATTTATTCTCCCATAACTGGTTGGTTATTTAGGAAATATTGATATATGATGAACAAGGAATAATCATGAGTCGATTCGTCATGGTTTCATCACTGTGGAGTTTTATTTAATCACGAGCTTGATGGCGCATGCTACGCGGTGCTGGAACCCGACGGCATATTCCCCAACTGTAACCGAGTACCAAATCTTCCCTGGAAAAGCGAGACGCCATATCTTAAAAACTAACTTTAGAATCTTCTTGAAAATAATCTCCTTATGTTTACCACACCCAACTTACTCAGCTTATACTTCCTTGAACTAACCCAACCCAACTCAACCTAACCCAACCTAACCTAACCTAGGGGCATGGAAAAAAAAAAACCGGGTCTGGTGCAATACTGGTCTACATCTTGGGAAATTGCAACCTGATGTTGACTGTTATGTCTCCCCTACCCTCACGATTCCTTACCTACCGCGAACACAACACCCAACCCCCACCCCCCTGGGCGAACAAACAGGTTTGCAGGACCAGGACAAGGGTGGATGTGTCATGTCTTCCCTACCCTCCAGATCTCCTGTCCACCTCACCCCAAACCCTTGCGAACAAACAGGTTTGCAGGAGGAAGGTGGAAGTGTCATGTTTCCCCTACCCTTCCGATCCCCTGTCTACCCTGGCCCCACCCGGGGCGGCCAAACAAGAAAGATCTACTCGCATTTTGTTACTATAGATATGTTACATAAAGAGGGGTGATTTGCTATGATATATTTTAAATGATATATGATGTGATATGCTATGACATTTCTTAGAATGTGGAGTCATCATTTAAGACAGTGGTCCGAGTGACAAGCCTTGGGAATGCTAACTCATCTTTCTTTGAGGTGGTGTGATCAACATTCTAAGAAATGTCATATTCATATCACATCATATATCATTTAAAATATATCATAGCAAATCACCCCTCTTTATGTAACAGATAGATAGATAGATATATTGATTAGTAAAAAGTTATAATGCCATATGGTTCGATAAACAAGGTAGTGTAAGATAAAACTTCAATGAATAATTAAATAATCAGACCTGTATCTGGAATGACCCCTGCTGTGAATTATTTAACGTTCATTTATAAAAATTTGAACTTATAATTAAATAAACATGTGGTATTCACATGAGAAGAAGTTTCGTTAATCTATGTTTTCGATTTTAATAAAGAAAAGATTTAGATGTTCGAACGCAGATTTTTTTCATCACTTTAAAAATTTAGTAATTGTGTAAATGTAAATGATGATTAAAAGCAAAGTTATTACTGAAAATATTTAGTCTATTGGAGTCTTGATAAAGCTGATTAACTTAAGGTATAAATCTGAAAAATTTTGAAGACGGACTGAAACAAAAAGAAAGGAAATACGCCTGCATAGTTTAAACGACGGACAGAAAAAAAAACCACGGCCCTTGAAACTTTCAGCCACAGTAACTACTGAGGCTAGAAGGTTGCAATTTGGTTTATTTGAAGACTAGAAGGTGGGTGATCAACATACCAATTTGCAGCAATCTATCCGCAGTGGTTTTTAAGAACTGAGAGCGGACAGAAAACGTGGGGACGGACAGACAATTAGCCATCTCAATGGTTTTCTTTTACGGAAAACTAAAAAATGATGGAAAAAAGTTCGAAGCATTTCAATACTGACTGAAACGTAAAGGGAAAAAAGTTGGAGAGAAATGAACGTGCATCGTCAATGAGGCTTCTCTTGTCTAGAGAGCTCAGCGAGTGAGCATAAGTGATTAGGACGAGAAAGAAAAACTCGATTGGTCAACAGAGATTTCGAGGCCCAAAGAAGGCGGAGAATAAAGGAAGGATTAGTTGCGACAGGCCAAGACGACGAGAGGAAAAGAGAAAGTCGAGAAAGTTGGGCTTAATTAATGGGAGAAAGGAGTGCACAGTCAAGAGGTATGATTCTGAGGATATATAAATATATATATATATATATATATATATATATATATATATATATATATATATGTGTGTGTGTGTGTGTGTGTGTGTGTGTGTGTGTGTGTTTATATATATATATATATATATATATATATATATATATATATATATATATATATATATATATATATATATATATGTACGCATATTTATATGACAATTTCATACTCAGACATATTATGCAACACATATCGTTTAATACTGAATTCACATTACCTTTTGAATAACTTACACTAATGGTGAATTATAATTGATAAGTGTTTCTGTACCTGCCGGGATTCGAACCGTATGTGTATGTGTGCATAATATAACATTCATCCGATAACGAAATAGCCATTTTGATAGGTATCTACGGATATATAATTTACTTACACTTCATTTCTATGTCGACGCGTAGGAATACCTCAGGAAATGACCTCGAGTGAACTGCGATCAGTGCGTGAATACAGGTTTTATTGAAAATAGAAACAGGATGAATGGAAATAAAATTTTGACTAACGATGACAATTCGTCCACAGTACCAGCCTCTCAGAGGCTGTCTTCACGTTCCAAAATAGGTAGATATCTTTTTAACACTTATTTTTATAAATGGTAGACTTGTTCGAATGTGCATTCATATATATATATATATATATATATATATATATATATATACATATATATATATATATATATATATATATATATACGTATGTATAAATATATATAACTATATATGTGTGTGTGTATATCTATATATAATATATATATATATATATATATATATATATATATATATATACATATATATATATACAATATATATACGCTGCTATCTTCAGGAATTATTTGTTCACAATTTAAATTTTGACTAATGTTTGTTAAGCTGGTGAATGATTTCGTGTAATTATGTATATTCTACCAGTTTGTAGGGCATCAAAAAATAGTTTGAAAAGTTCAGTCAACCAAGTTTATATTATTTCTTCCCTATATTATACAGTTTATCAGGCCATTTAATGATTAAGAAAATTACTTTTGTTTCAAGTTGTTTTGTAATTGGAATATTTCCAAAAGTTCTTCGATTCTTTCTTGATTAGTAGGTCAATTCACAATATTATATATACATATATTTATATATATATATATATATATATATATATAATGTGTATATATGACTAATATATATATATATATATATATAATATCTATATATATATATATATATGATATATATATATATATATATAGTGTTCACTCATACCTGGAATTTGTATGGTCAATCTTACCTTCTTTAACCATCGGTAACATTAATCAAATCGTTATAAAAACTCTACCTAAACTGTTAATTATATATCTATTTTTTACATTTCCAGAATAACACCAACTTCACATCCGTCACCATATGTCTCCTGAATGGTAAGTCTAGTAACCCGAATGCAATTAGTAGCCATAAAATGCGAAGCAATTGCTAGAAGATTAATTACAAATAGAGACTCCATTTCACCACTCTGGATATCTCATTCTATCTCTATAGCAATACTTCGATACAATTTTTATTCCAATATCCTCAATTGCCATTATTCGGACAAATGCGCAATCATCCAATGATATTACTAACAAAGCTGGGTACTTACTGGGTATTACGCGAAGCCTAATTAGTACCCATTTTTGTTTTTATTTGCCCATTAGGAGGTAAATACTATCGGATGACTAGGTATGTCGTCTGTTGAATGCTATTTTATGGCCTCTTATCACTTTCATGACTTCTCTCATGCATTATTATTATTATTATTATCATCTCTCTTTACTGCCCAGCCTTTCTTCATTGCGCATGATCGCCACATATGAGCTATGCGGTGAATTCATTATACCTTTAGTAAAGTGAGGGAATGTGATAAAAGAGAGGTAGTGTACTATATTTTTCAGTCTTCTTTACAATATTGGCATGTTTTTTTTAAAATCTAGTTTTATTTATAGTGTCAAAAACTTGGCCAATTTTTTATATATACTTATAATGAGCGCAATTATTGGGATGTTTTTTAAAATCTAGTTTTATTTATAGTGTTAAAAACTTTACCAATCCTTATTATATATATATATATATATATATATATATATATATATTATATATATATATATATATATATATATATATATATATATATATATGAGCCACCACACTCGAATGGGTTCTCTCTCTCTCTCTCTCTCTCTCTCTCTCTCTCTCTCTCTCTCTCTCTCTCTCTATCCTCCGCCAGTATAATGATGAATTTCATAATTTCTTTTAATATAACTTTTTCGACAATGAATATGAGCATCTCTATTATGAAGCTTTGAATAAAAATTGTACTGTGGTTTTGTATATATACCATTTAAAAGTGTGTATGTATACACACACATATCTATGTGTTATATATATATATGTGTATATATATATATATATATATATATATACACACATATATACATATATATATATATATATATATATATATATATATATATATATATATATATATATATATTAGCCTATACAACGGTAATATTCATACTTGCCAGTTAATAAAGCGAGACTTGTATTATACAGTTCTGTTTCCTGACCAATAAGCTGCTATTTCTTGTAGAGACATCAATTATCGACTGAAATGTTCTGCCTGATACGTTTCATTACCGATGAGAAGCATTATCGATAAGTTATTGATCTAGGAAATACGTAATCGGAAACAGAGAACAAAATGCATCACTGTAGGACTCAGGGAAGGTTTGATTAAAATATATTGATATTAACAATAATAATAACACGGTTAAAAAGAATGGCAGAGTTAAGCGAGTTGATTTTTATATATTGTTTTTTTCTAGTTTCCTTTACGAATCGCTTCTAAGGCTCAGCGATGTTTCTGAGTAACTGGCCAATACCGGCTTGACCTGGACCTGAGATCCTGTTCTAATAAACCTTCAGCATTTATAATTTTTTTTTTAATTCCCAATATGAATATTGGCCAGTTACTCAGAAACATCGCTGAGCCTGAGAGGCGAATTGTAAGGAAAATAGAAAAAACAATATATAAAATCAACTCGCTTAATTTTGCCATCCCCTTTAACAGCATTTGCCTAAAAGAGGGTCTTCTACCAAAATAATAATAATAATAATAATAATAATAATAATAATAATAATAATAATAATAATAATATAATAATAATAATAATAATAATAAGGGATACCAACGAACAAACTATTCGGAAACCAACCAGAAAAGACTATAACAGCCAACTAAGAAGGGGGAAGGACCCACCCAGAAATTCCTGAAGCCGAACCAAGTAAGAGACTCTGGGAAAACATATGGAGCAATCCGGTATCACACAACAAACATGCAACATGGCTCCAGGAAGTCAAGGAAGAAGAAACAGGGAGAATAAAACAAAGATTCACAGACATCACGACAGACACAGTCAGACACCAACTAAAGAAAATACCAAACTGGAAAGCCCCAGGTCCCGATGAAGTCCATGGATACTGGCTCAAAAACTTCAAGGCCCTACACCCACGAATAGCAGAACAACTCCAGCAGTGTATCTCAAATCACCAAGCACCCAAATGGATGACCACAGGAAGAACATCCTTAGTACAAAAAGACAAGAGTAAGGGAAATATAGCCAGTAACTACAGGCCTATCACCTGCCTACCAATAATGTGGAAGTTACTAACAGGTATCATCAGTGAAAGGCTATACAACTACCTAGAGGAGACAAACACCATCCCCCACCAACAGAAAGGCTGCAGAAGGAAGTGTAGGGGCACAAAAGACCAGCTCCTGATAGACAAAATGGTAATGAAGAACAGTAGGAGAAGGAAAACCAACCTAAGCATGGCATGGATAGACTATAAGAAAGCCTTCGACATGATACCACACACATGGCTAATAGAATGCCTGAAAATATATGGGGCAGAGGAAGATACCATCAGCTTCCTCAAAAATACAATGCGCAACTGGAATACAATACTTACAAGCTCTGGAATAAGACTAGCAGAGGTTAATATCAGGAGAGGGATCTTCCAGGGCGACTCACTGTCCCCACTACTCTTCGTAGTAGCCATGATGCCCATGACAAAAGTACTACAGAAGATGGATGCCGGGTACCAACTCAAGAAAAGAGGCAACAAAATCAACCATCTGATGTTCATGGACGACATCAAGCTGTATGGTAAGAGCATCAAGGAAATAGATACCCTAATCCAGACTGTAAGGATTGTATCTGGGGACATCAGGATGGAGTTTGGAATAGAAAAATGCGCCTTAGTCAACATACAAAAAGGCAAAGTAACGAGAACTGAAGGGATGAAGCTACCAGATGGGAGCAACATCAAACACATAGATGAGACAGGATACAAATACCTGGGAATAATGGAAGGAGGGGATATAAAACACCAAGAGATGAAGGACACGATCAGGAAAGAATATATGCAGAGACTCAAGGCGATACTCAAGTCAAAACTCAACGCCGGAAATATGATAAAAGCCATAAACACATGGGCAGTCCCAGTAATCAGATACAGCGCAGGAATAGTGGAATGGACGAAGGCAGAACTCCGCAGCATAGATCAGAAAACCAGGAAACATATGACAATACACAAAGCACTACACCCAAGAGCAAATACGGACAGACTATACATAACACGAAAGGAAGGAGGGAGAGGACTACTAAGTATAGAGGACTGCGTCAACATCGAAAACAGAGCACTGGGGCAATATCTGAAAACCAGTGAAGACGAGTGGCTAAAGAGTGCATGGGAAGAAGGACTAATAAAAGTAGACGAAGACCCAGAAATATACAGTGACAGGAGAAAGACAGAAAGAACAGAGGACTGGCACAACAAACCAATGCACGGACAATACATGAGACAGACTAAAGAACTAGCCAGCGATGACAATTGGCAATGGCTACAGAGGGGAGAGCTAAAGAAGGAAACTGAAGGAATGATAACAGCGGCACAAGATCAGGCCCTAAGAACCAGATATGTTCAAAGTATGATAGACGGAAATAACATCTCTCCCATATGTAGGAAGTGCAATACGAAAAATGAAACCATAAACCACATAGCAAGTGAATGCCCGGCACTTGCACAGAACCAGTACAAAAAGAGGCATGATTCAGTGGCAAAAGCCCTCCACTGGAGCCTGTGCAAGAAACATCAGCTACCTTGCAGTAATATGGTACGAGCACCAACCTGAGGGAGTGATAGAAAAACGATCAGGCAAAGATCCTCTGGGACTATGGTATCAGAACGGATAGGGTGATACGTGCAAACAGACCAGACGTGACGTTGATTGACAAAGTCAAGAAGAAAGTATCACTCATTGATGTCGCAATACCATGGGACACCAGAGTTGAAGAGAAGAGAGGGAAAAAATGGATAAGTATCAAGATCTGAAAATAGAAATAAGAAGGATATGGGATATGCCAGTGGAAATCGTACCCATAATCATAGGAGCACTAGGCACGATCCCAAGATCCCTGAAAAGGAATCTAGAAAAACTAGAGGCTGAAGTAGCTCTGGGCCTCATGCAGAAGAGTGTGATCCTAGAAACGGCACACATAGTAAGAAAAGTGATGGACTCCTAAGGATGCAGGATGCAACCCGGAACCCCACACTATAAATACCACCCAGTCGAATTGGAGGACTGTGATAGAGCAAAAAAAAAAATAATAATAATAATAATAATAATAATAATAATAATAATATTAACAACAACAACAACAACAAAAACACAAAGTAGTGAATAATCATGACATCAAAACAAATGCAATGATATGAAGAAAACCAGGCAAGTTGTAAGACTACTCCATTAAAAACCCAAAATCATTTTGAAAATGACTAACTGCTTGACCTTTTCATGTTTTGGAAATGTTGAGAGAACTCAGTTTTTGGATCCTAAGGTATCATTCTCAGGGCAAAGAGGAGGTTCATTATAACCTGTTACATTTCTTATATTCCTCGGTTGTATCCAAGAGGTTCGTTACTATTTGAGACACTGAACAATCGCATGAAAGAAACGTTTGAAATTAATGAGAATGAATGCAATGTCTGAAACTTCCTCTTCTTACTTTCCTTAAGTCAGTTTCACAGATGAGTTCATCTTGAACAGTGTCTTTTTGGATGGTTTATTAATTTCATGTTTTCTACATTTTCCGTGACCTTATGATACAATTCTCACCTGATGTCGTTCCGGGAAAAAATGATCTCCTCAAGTGCATATATATTTGCTTACTGTAAGGTTGAGCTAGTAACAAATATAAAGAATAAACTTACAACTACAACTACACTTTGAGATGCCCTTGATAAAACAGTTCCCGGATATTGCATTGACAAATTATAAGAAATTTTAAGAATTTAACAATTAAATTCTTAGTTGAGGATGTTAATTTTAGTCAAGGTGTTAATACCTAGTGTGATGGCCTCTGAATAAATCGACGCTGAAACAAAACAAACGTGAGAAGAAAAATAAGGAAAGAGTGAAGAGTGGGGAGAGAAAGAATAAGCAACTGAAAATAATAATGTCCCCAAAAAATATTCGACATTATATACTGCTCAGGTTATGAGCGTAATGTTGCAAAAAGCGGGGATCTCCAAGCAGCTCGTAAAGAGAGGCAGGCGTACTGGTAAGCGAAGCGGCCATTAACGCTCGCTGTAAAATCCGTCAAGAGGCCTCTGAACGACGTCTATCCGCTGATAATAGAGGTAATGAGGACACGACCATTTTACTAACCATGATAGAAAACGGAAGGCACACAGGTAAACGTCATCCGGTTAGACTTCTTCTTCCCCAAATTTTACTTCGTTTACAGAATTCTCCCCAACTTTACGGAAGTAGGCCTACAGCTTTATAAAAAGTTCAGCAATATCTTGTTAGACTTCTTCCCCAGAATTTACCTTCTTTAAAGAATTCTCTCCTACCTTAGGGAAGTAGGCCTAGAACTTCAACCCAGACCGAGATCTCATATTTGCATTTCTCATGATCTGATTAGACTTCTTTTCAAAAAATTTCCTTTTGAAAATTTTTTCCCCACTTTAGGGAAGCTGGCCTAAAGCTTAATCCAGACCGATGTAAACGAAACTTGGTTATACTTCTTCCTCAAGTTTTACCGCCTTTTGAGAACTCCTATTTCTTTATGAAACTAGGCCTAGAACCTGTAGCTCAAACTGAGGCCTCGTAATCGCATTCCTTATGAAAAAGGTTACACCTGAATGAGGGCATATCCTTACCAAGTTCGTTTTATACTCTACCGAGATTACAAGAAAACGCCTCCGTGGACATAAAACGAGGAGTCTCACAAGTTCCAGCGGCTTCCAGCTCGCTCCTCGGGCCTTAAACAGCAGATGGCTGGAAGGGCTGCGAGCCATTTCCTCTGGATTGCTTGCTGAAATACAAGCAAAAGTACCACTGGTTCGGTGGAGGAGTCTGCCGATGCAAATCCTTTATTTACCGAGAGGGTAATCACCCAAATCGATTCCCTATCTAGAGAACATCTGGGAAAAGGGATCTCAGGCCTCGCCGAGCCGGGATTATCTCTACAGCAACCTGGAACGAGGAGCTGGAAAAGGGCTCCCTCTCGTGGCCGACATTTTATGCTCCTTTCCCATTAGCTAATGAGCATGACGCCAAGCAAGTTCTTGCTCTCGACACTTTGCCTTTTCCTCTTCTCCTCATCCCCGAGACTTCCCTCTCTCTCTCTCTCTCTCTCTCTCTCTCTCTCTGTTCATCCTGGAAATAGGAGGCTGTTGTAGAATCAAGACTGCGTCGGGGAAAGACATCCATCCCGTCTACCCTCTCCCCCAAACTCCCTTGCCATCTACGAAAAAAAAAATCATGGTTTCACTGTTAACTCTAGCATTGTCGCCATCATCATCATTATTTTCATGACCATCATTATCACCACTCACGGTCCTAATGAGTGTGCGAATGGATGTCCGGTCGTAGCAAACAACGAGATCCCTTCAGGCAACGTCGCAAAAGCTCACAAAAGATTTCCATCTTCCCCTACCCTCCTACCTCACCCCTGGCCCTCCACCCCTAGCCCCTGCTACCCAGGTAACATCCCCAAACCCATCTCCAGTAACTCAGAGTGAGAGAGATGAAGAGGAAAGGAGAAAAATGTATATATATAAATGACAAAACAATTTTGCGTGTCCTCCAGGGGGAAGAATAACACAAGAACGCTATGTATTGTTTGGGGAGAACGGCTGAGTTACCAGCCTTCATTTAACTCGTGTTGGAATTTTTTTCTTCTTCTTTTTGCTAGTCTCATTTCCCTTTCAGTCTGGCTTTGCTCTCACTGGTCAGTTTATTCAGGTCAATTCTCCTTTTTTTAATAATTTACTTATATTTTTTGTCTATTATATTGTTAATTTATTGTCTTTTCCAATAACAGATCTCCTCTTTCTGTATTTACTATTACCTTCTGCTACTTCTTTCAAATGGTCACCATATTCTTTGGGAACTTGAAGTTCAAGTCAATGGTCCCTGAGGTCTTGTTCAATATGAATAGGCTTTGCCTTTTGAATAATAATAATAATAATAATAATAATAATAATAATAATAATAATAATAATAATAATAATAATAATAATAATAATAATAATAATAATAATGATATTCGAAGGTGAAAATACTTTGATGTAACAATTTTCGTGACTTACCGTTTATTAATGATTGATCATTCATAAATAGGGAAGTATGTGAATAATAATGTTGCATTTATGTAACTGACACTCATTTGAAAACAGCTATAGACTGATTATTATTCCTTATTTTATTTACAGCTTTACTAAACAAATTTACTAAGCAAATACCTGCCATTATAATACTGGCATTTACATACAAGGTCAAATAACAGCAGTCTATTTTTGTCAAAAGTTTTGCAAATAACAATCAGGTGATCATGTTAAAACCGATGCATGCCTTGGATCCTCATATAACTGATGTATCAGTTATTTTCTTTCTTTATATATATATATATATATATATATATATATATATATATATATATATATATATATATATATATAAAGGTTTTTGCCACGAAGGAAAAAATGAAAAAGCGAGATAGCCAAGTACTTTCGGTCCTGTTCGGACCCTTTACAGAGGCAAAAATCAGTTAGCCTCAGTAAAGGGTCCGAACAGGACCGAAAGTACTTGGCTATCTCGCTTTTTCATTTTTTCCTTCGTGGCAAAAAACCTTTATTTATACATAGCATCACGTTTTATATACTTCGTGATCAAGTTATTCATATATATATATATATATATATATATTATATATATATATATATATATATATATATATATATATATATTACGCTTTAAATATATATCGATTACTAAGGAAATTACACGTAGGCTAAACTACAAAAAATTAAAGACGGAGATTCAAATAACACATCTGAAAAAAATTGTTATTCATTTTATTTGTGTTAAAACTGTTCACAGACAGGGAATTCCCATTCTCTTCACCGCAAACTCAGTATAATAATATCTGTAAAAAATCCACCTGAATAAAATCACAAAATATTACCCACATTCACTTATATTGACAGATCACAGATGAATTTCAGTTCCTGTTTGCTGCTACGATAATATTCAAAATAAAAAATCAATAATATAGTTGAGGTAATGGGCATTAGGATTAGATTTGGAAATACGTCTCTTATCCCAATCATATTTGATTTTCCGCTGATTAGTAAACAATTCATTTAGGTCACTAGGTTTTATTTCCCAAGGAATTTCCAGTTACAATTTAGGCTCGCATAACAAGTGTAATGGTTTGCAACTCATTGTTGTTTATTCTTGTGAATCAAGGCCTCGTGTTTTATATATATATATATATATAATATATATATATATATATATATATATATTTATACATATGTGTGTATGCTTTGGAATTATAATAATATATTAATATATATAATCGTAATTATATACATATAATATATAGTTATTATTATAGTATAATATTAGATAGATAGATAGATAATATGCATACATTGTAATATCCCTATCTCTACATATATATATATATATATATAATATATATAATATATGTATATAATGGTTATAGTATATAGTATATATATATATATATAAATATATATATATACATATATATTACTGCTATATGTATGTATAATCAAATATAAGATAGATAGATAGATAGATATGCATACATATGTAATATCTATATCTACATATATATATATATATATATATATATATATATATATATATATAACATACTATATGTATGTATACATGTAATATTATATATATATATATATATATCTATAGTATATGTATATATATTTGTTGGTATATATGTATATATATATATATGTATATATATATATATATATATATATATATATAAAAACATAGTTCCCTAAGAGTTTCCTGGAATCTCCAGAGATCACAGTTATTGCATCAAAAGTCATAATCAGAATCCAAGGCATGGAAGGAATCATGGCGAGAATCTCATCATCTTTTAGAACTTCGTTGATCGATTGAAAGGGGAGTTTCTCCATCGTCTGCCTCACGCACCTCTTAACTGCTGTAAAGGGAGCAGAGAGAGAGAGAGAGAGAGAAAGAGAGAGAGAGAGAGAGAGATACGGGGAGGGAGGGAGGGAAGGATGGAGGAAAGGAAACAAGTTCTTATAAATGTTTCATGCTCTTTTTTCTTTAGATATGTATACATACACACACACACACACACACACACACACACACACACACACACACATATATATATGTGTGTGTGTGTGTGTGTGTGCGAGAGAGAGAGCGAAAGAGAGAGTGAGAGAGATGGGGAAATTTTTTGTATTTCATAGTCCTGAGAGAGAGAGAGAGAGAGAGAGAGAGAGAGAGAGAGAGGGCGAGGAAAATTAGAGAGAAAGAGAGAAAAGTGAAGAAACACGGCCGGGGAAAAAATAAAAGAGAAAACGAGAAAAAGAGAGGAGAGGAGAGTGAGAGAGACAGACAGAGTATGAAATCTCTCTCTCTCTCTCTCTCTCTCTCTCTCTCTCTCTCTCTCTCTCACTCTTTCTGTACTCAAAAATGATTAACATTCCATGATATTTCTGCAGAAAAATAGAAAATATAATTCTCAAAAATCCTACATATAAATTAGGTCAAACAATGAATAAACAGTCATTTTAGATAATGCATTTATAAGCAGCATTCACTTATTTTTAATACCATACTCTCGTATGCAAATGCACAATAGATGATTACAGCCATCTGTTTTGTTATTGTGTTGGAATGGATATTATCAGTTTGAATATTTAGTACGTTTTTTCTTAATTGCAAATGAAGTTTCTTTTAGTTATTAGGCGCTAGAGATAGAAAGGATACTGATCAGTTTATTGTCATATGGACATAAGAAAAATACGTCTGTTTTTGTTTCTGTCAACGTAACTTTTAAAGGTACTTTTGTTCAAAATCAGGGAATGACTTGGCACGTATTTGTGGTTACACGAAGAATTATTATTTTCTTTAGACTGTACTGAACTACGCACACACAAAACTTTACTTAAGAATCTGGGATACATAATAGTACAGAGTGTTCTCCTTAACTAGAAGCTTTTGTGTTTTTCAGTTCCCGTCTCGTAAGAACATAAGCTACACTCTATTTAGGTCAGAAGATAACCTGCATCACCATTTTGCTTGAATTCTATTTCCATGAGTGAATTTTAACATGTGTTGTCTTTTACTCTTGAGTTAATACTGGCTACGCATCTCACATAACATCTATATTTATATTCTTTTAAGATGGTTCTTTATCAAAATGGTAATGAATGTAGGCCAAAAGCCAACTACTGGGACCTATGAGGTCATTCAGAGCGGATTCGGAAATAGACCGTAAAGGGTTTGAAAGGTGTAACAGGAGAGTAACCTCGCAGTTGTGCTATGAGTCAATTGTTAGGTAGGGGTGGAAAGTGCGATGGAAGAAAGCGAATATGAAAGGAGGCACACTAAAAGAAACGAGAGGGGTCGCAGCTAGAGGCCAAAGGCAAGCTGCAAAGAACCTTAAGTAATGCGCCTACAGCACACCACACGAGGTGCTCTGACGGCACTACCCCACTACGGGGGAAAAATGGCTCTATTTGTTACCCGTGCACCAAAAATTATGAACTCACTTCATGTCTATGTCACAACGTTGACCTGTGGCACAGTGAGTTCGTAATGTTTGTTGCATAAAATTTAATACAACGAAAAACGTCTTGTGCATTCTTCCTTGCCTGACCCAGCCTTTTTTGTGCTCACCACTAAGCAGGCTGTTGCTGCTGCTCCAAACAGTGGGGGACTTCCTAGTATCAGGTTTGTTTGATGCCTATAGTAGATTCACATCAACCGTGCATTTGATGCCTAGGACAGTCCCTTACGACACTCCTGATTGGCTGTTGATAAGCCAGTCACAGGGCTAGAAACCCTCAGTCTCTCTCGAGAGTTCACATGGGTAGGATTTATGTTCCACCGCTCCTGAGGGATACCTTGTTCAAAAGCATCCCTCAGGAGGGTGGAACATACATCCTGCCTGTGTGAACTCTCTCGAGAGAGAGACTGAGAGTTCCCAGCCGTGTGACTGGCTTATCAACAGCCAATCAGGAGCGTCTTAAGGGACTGGCCTAGGCATCAAATGTACGGTTGATGTGAATCTACTATAGTACTGAAATGTGAATAGTTTGCTTAATGCTGCAGCTACGGAATCTTCTGATCTCCAAATATTCAGCGAGGACCAAATTCAGTCGTGCTCTTTTCTGTCGTCTCCTGAATTCAGGTGTTTCGGTTTAGCTTTCTATTCAGTCACACTAAATTAACTATCTCCTTTTCCTGTGCCTTGTCTCTCTCTCTCTTTCTCTCTCTCTCCTCTCTCTGCTGGTGTATATATATAGTCCTTTGGAGTCCTCTTAGGTCTATTGTCGATTGACTGTCCATAAGGTTTTCAGCTGAAGATTCAAACATTAAAAGGAAGCAGGGGCAGTAAAACAATGGAATAACGTATTTTACAGAGTTACTATAGCCGTTCACATCTGATCGTCTGACGCAATATCTACTTGGCGGGAAACCCCACAGACTTTTAAAATATATATAAAAAAAAAGTGTTTACTAAAGCAGAGATTGAAGTTCCTGCCTCACATTGTGCACGCAAATGCAACAGAGAGAGAGAGAGAGAGAGAGAGAGAGCCATGAATACATCAAGACACTCGAGATATTCGAACATACAGACGGAAAACGTATTCCAACAAAAGAGGCGGGACTGACAGAGTGACTAAAAGCGTTCCGTTTCGAAATCATTCTTTGGCGAGTGTTCCTTTTCCTTGAGCGGATATTCGGCGAGTGGGTGGAGAGAGCGAGAGGCAAAATAAAATAGAAATAAATATGTAAGAAAGAACACGAACCTTCGAGTTGAAAGGAAAAAGTTTTTTCGAATGTTCGTGTTGTTCAGAACGTTCGTAGTTCGTGAGCGAACGAAATGCGTGGGACGAGGTTTTACTATCAAGGCCTGATTTAATGGCGATATGAGGTTTTTATTTGTTTACATTTATTTTTAGTCTTTTTCCTTTTTCTTTTTGGCTCCCTTTGCATATTTCGGTAAAACGCCTTGGAAGGATTGCTGATTATTTCCCTTTGAAAGTATTGTGGGTGAAATTTGTAGGATGGGAAAATCGTTAAGAAAGAAATTTGAATAAGGAAAAAAATTATTATATGTTAGAAAATAAAGTCACGCGAGTAACTCAAGAAGCTTAATATGATTTATTTTAATATTTGTTGGGTAAACATGTTTAACTCTTCATAATAAAAAACATTGAATAACAAAACCAGACCAGAAATGTGGCAACGCGATACAAATGTTTCGAAATATACTAGTAAGATTTACACACTTCAAGAAATGCAACTTCTCGCATCTAATGATAAATTAAAATGTAGCCTCTTGGCACCATTTTTTTAAATATTGTATATGAATTCATATTCAAAATAATGAATTATTATTACTATAAAGGATAAGAAATGACAGTCGTGTCAGCTTTCTACTATGAATAACAATACTAGTCACCAATATACACCTTGGTGATTTGTTTGTGAAAAATTCTCCTACTATCAAGCGTTTTAACCGTCACAGAGAGAGAGAGAGAGAGAGAGGAGAGAGAGAGAGAGAGAGAGAGAGATAATTGATGCAAAAAACAGTGAATTTTAGAATTAGCAAAAAAAAACTTTTGCTCCTTCAATCACATTCTAACATTTCTGAATTACTTATTTTCTTGTCAAAAATAATAAACCTTACTAAATATGCAATAATAGTGAATAATATAGTGATTTCACTTACAAGCTCCTATCCAAGGGTTGTTTACGAAAATGTCAATTAGAAATTGGACAATGTAATAACACTTATAAAGAAATATCAAATGGAACATAATCCTATCTGACACCAGTATCCAATAGTCCTGTTACGTTTTTCGCAAAATGAAAAAGCTGGAAAGCGATAAGTTGAAATGAATAACAAACACAGCATATGAGTGAGATTAATAAGGAAAAAAGTATTTACTCTTTGAAAAAGCAATGCAGATAACGGAGGTTCCTCTCTTGTATAATCAGCTTAATACACCATAAACACCACAAAGGCTTCCACGGCGTCACCGTAAACGAAACGGACGTGGAAGAATAGTAAACATTTCGAAAATAATAAACACGAGATGAGACGGCTGAATATTACCCACTATGAAACCTTCCGCTGACTTCCAATAACAACCAGCAGCTCACCTGTGAAATCAGAGGTAACGATCTGGAGCTATTCGGCGTCCGATTCGTCGCTTGCTTTGAGGCAGTCCTGTTTTGATACGCTTTGACTCTCTCTCTCTCTCTCTCTCGATTCAAATCGAGGTCTCTTCCTCGTCTCCTCTCTTCTCCAATCTCTCTTCTCTCTCTCTCATGGGAAAAGAATGCCAGGCATTCAGAGGTAGCGCCTCGCATCGAACAGTCGATTAAAAAATCGTCGATTTCAGTTACAGCGTTGGGTTGTGAATCGCTGAGAGTTACCGTACTACCAAGATTTGTTGTTCAGTAGTTAATTATATAACTCAAACTTTTTTTACACTTTGTAACGATAGGATGTCCCCTAATTACTTATAATATTAGCAGCTTCGTTCCGCCTAGATTAAATTCAATAACCGCTCAAAAAAAATCGATAATCTAGTCTCTTTAGCCTTCTTTTCAAATGCCAAGTACGTCACTAGTATAAGTTTTAATATGGGTCTCAGCTTACTAACCTGCGGAAGATCAAACGATTAAAAATCTAGCTTTTTGATCCCATAAGAACCTTATCAGGATTTACAGCTATATCGTACAGATTCTTTGAACCTTCTCTCTCTCTTTATCTTAATTTTGAAAGTCTTCTTAGATTGTGGAGGAAGTAGTGTCACAATTGTTAGATTGTGGAGGAAGTAGTGACACAATTATTAACACGAACTGGTCTGTGCACTTATTCAAACTGTGGAATATGTGATTAAACAGTAAAACATATCATTATCATTATCATAAAAACATATCATTCATATCATATCATATTATCAATATTGCGATCATTAATATAAATTAATCTGTACAAACATTCAAATTGTATAACATTTACTATGAATGATCATTATACTTTCACAAGCAGATTATCATGCACACACACACAGTGCTCTAGGTATGGCAATATTTATTTCGAAGCCATTTCACGTAGTTGTGTATTAAATCAGGGAATATCTCTTTGTCACATCATATTCCAGTGAAGATGTAGTAAATAAAATATGTGAAATGCAACATTGAATCGAATATTCAGGGACGAACTACATAACAGCTTCCAGAAAATCAGACAAAATAGTCTTTAGTTACTCTCTTGAACAGGAACAGATAGCAATAATGAGATGACTGCCATTTGAGTTGATGTCATTATATGCTTTCTAGAATTCCTCCATTCTGCTTCTGCAGCTGCGTCCACGAATCTGGGAGGGGAGGCAATGCTGAGTCAAAGGCTGTTCGGTACTTTGACAACTAAGAGTTGGAAGTGATATGCGCAAAAAAAAATTAAATCAATAAATAAATAAAATAAAATAAATTCTTCACCAAATAGGCACTGTATGTTTTCAGCAGATCAAAGTCCATTGCAATTTGTATTATCCTTTGACACACACAGAGAGAGATAGAGAGAGAGAGAGATAGGGGAGGGACCAGGTGAGAGGAGAAGAATATATATGTATGTATATTATTATGTATATATATGTATATGTATATGTATATATATATGTATATATATATATATATAACATACATATACATATACACACATATATTATATATATATATATATATGGAATATATAATATATATATATATATATATATACTATATATATCCTATATATATATCTAAAACCTCACAATAACGTGATTAGAATATTTATTAAGTAATAGAAGTCCACACTTACGTAAGCTGTGTATTAAAAAGCTTCACAAGACACGAGCTTTTGTCTTTTCTAGCATAAATTCCCTAATAAAATAGTAAAGCCAACTTTCCATATTTTACCACAGAGAAATTACAACACATTACAGGAATTTTCTTCAGGGTTATTTTGATCCTTTAAAAAAATTATTTTACGTGCCTGAATACCCTGTTCTGCCTTTGAACATAAGCGTTTTATAACACTGAAAAGGCATTACACGTGTGTAGACTTATGCAGTCAATTGATCGTATCTTTACAGATATTCATGTAATTTAATTAATATCAGA
>NC_087201.1:69775206-69795206 GCF_015104395.2 Macrobrachium nipponense
GTGCCCAGCAGCATCAAATTTAAAGTTGAATGGAAACAGACAAACAAAATTCCGTTTCTTGATGTTTTAATAATCAGAGATACGACAGAATACAAATTTACCATATACAGAAAACCAACGTTCTCACTTTCATACATTCACTACTTTAGCTATCATGACATTTCTATCAAAATAGGTGTAGCTAGTAACTTGTTCTTAAGAGCCTTACGAATTTGTTCCCCAGAATTCCTGGAAAAAGAATTTGAACTAATTCGCAAGCAACTTTCGTCTTTAAAATATCCTGACCATATAATTGAGAAAGCAATTCACAAAGCTAACGTAATTTTCTACCGACCCCCTAAAGACAAGACCAGAGATACACCCAACAATAAAATAATAATTCCCCACCTGGACACGATTAAGAGAATAACCAACTCGGAAATCGAACCCTTTTGTATTTACTTACCCAAACACCTTAGCCAAATCCCTGATTAACGTCCAACAAAAGACATCTCCAAAGGACTCTGGGGTATACGAAATCCCATGCCAGGACTGTGACCAATCTTACATCGGATTTACAGGTAAAATCCCTTCCCCAGAGATTAATACACAAACGGTCAGTTAGGTATGGACAACAGAACTCGGCTATTTTCAACCATATAAATGAACATAACCATAGAATAAACGGAATTTGTCACGTGTAATTTATAGCAGCAACTGCCGGTACAAGAGTCAAATGATGGAATCGGCCTTAATAAAAGAGAGGCAGGTAATGAACATCTCAAAAGGAGGATGGATTTCGGACACGATCGACAACGTCTTCATTCAACCAACCCTTAAGAAGATTAGAGGAAGATTATCAGCGGGGGTGACTTAAAATGGCTTGTTTGTGGATGGACCTCTTGGTATAAATACCACCTTTTCTGTGAACTTTTCTCATTCATCTACCTGAAGAGGGAGACAGCAGTCTCTGAAATATAGTACTTTTTCTCTATTTTGGTGTTTTTATGGGCTCCTTTTATTAGATGGAACTCTGTTGTTACAGAACATTTATACCAGTCATATATATATATATATATATATATATATATATATATATAGAAAGCAGGCGAGTCAACGGAATTGATAAAATGCTATGTTCACAGTCCAGTATACGAGCACATAGCAGAAATGTAAAGTTCTCATTAAATATGATGATTTTATTATTGTGGGTCAAAACTGCAGCCCAAATGAATTATTGATCCTCGAGAGTCTATTCAATAAACAACTTGTTCCGCAGTTGAGCAGCCACTCCACCGCCACTCCCTTTTATCTTTCTTAACCTGTTGTTTTTGTTTACATTCTTTCAGCTTTTCTTTATCTCTTGCCAAGGTAGGTCTACCCCCAGTGCTCCTCAAATATTTCTTATCTTTGTATATTTTTCTTCTGTTGAACTTTTAATTAACTTAACATACGTGCTTTTAATTTCTCGTGTTATTTTGTCAATTTGTGGTGTACTTTTACGTACGCGTGAAATTTGGGTTTCATTTTAAATAGTTTGTAAATGGTTTTTATGCAACTTGCAAATTCATGTGATTAATATTGATCATTATTTACTGCATATACCCTGAGGATGCTTTCAGCTGAATGCTATCAGCGTCGGAATAAATTGCAATACTTCGTTATGTTTGTTCCTGCTCATGCTCTCTGCGCATTATAAAAAGAAATACACACACAATATACAAAAAAAATACATATATATATATATCTATATATATAGTATATATATATATATATATATATTATATATATCTATATCTATATATATATATATATATATATATAATAATATATTCATATTTATACATACGTATATCTATCTATATATATGTTTGTGTGTTAATTTTTATAATGCATTATAAAAAGAAACACAGACACATACATATATATGCATACATATATATATATATATATATATATATATATATATATATAGATAGATAGATAGATAGATAGATAGATAGATAGATAGATAGATAGATAGATAGATAGATAGATAGATATACGTATTAATGAATCATGAAAGTTTGGAACGTGATAAATGCATAAATAAAGGTATAAGCCACGAAGGAAATATATACAACGGAATTTATCTTTCCTTCGTGGCTTATACCTTTAGATAGATATACGTATGTATAAATATGAATATATGTGTGTATATATGTGTCTATGTATATTGTGTGTGTATTTCTTTTTATAATGCGCAGAGAGCATGAGCAGGAACAAACATAACGAAGTATTGCAATTTATTCCGACGCTGATAGCATTCAGCTGAAAGCATCCTCAGGGTATATGCAGTAAATAATGATCAATATTAGTCACATGAATTTGCAAGTTGCATAAAAACCATTTACAAACTATTTAAAATGAAAACCAAATTTCACGTGTACGTAAAAGTACACCACAAATTGACAAAATAACAGGAGAAATTAAAAGCACGTATGTTAAGTTAATTAAAAGTTCAGACAGAAGAAAAATATGTGAGGAGCACTGGGGTCGACCTACCATGGCCAGAGATAAACAAAAGCTGAAAGAATGTAAACAAAAACAACAGGTTAAGAAAGATAAAAGGGAGTGGCGGTGGAGTGGCTGCTCAACTGCGGAACAAGTTGTTTAATGAATAGACTCTCGAGGATCAATAATTCATTTGGGCTGCAGTTTTGACCCACAATAATAAAATCATCATATTTAATGAGAACTTTACATATTTGCCATGTTCTCGTATAGTGGACTGTGAACATAGCATTTTATCACTTTGGCTGACTCGCCTGCTTCTTTATATATATATATATATATATATATATATATATATATATATATATATATATATATATATATATATATAACAGATAGATATGTATATATATATATATATATATATATATATATATATATATATATATATATATATATATATATACATAAAGCCACAAAGGAAAGTGAAACAGTGGGGAGCTGCGCGATCTTCCGACTCAAAGGTATTCTACTTAGCAGACTGACAGACATGAGAAATATGAGTGTACAAGGAGGGTCGCATAAATGACAGAGAGGGATTATAAAGGAAATAAATAGCTAGAATCCATCATACCTTGAGAAATAGTAACCTTCCCAAACAAGACATGGGTACAATTTAAAAGGCTTACAAAAAGATTTGGTCCAACTGCTCAGAAACAGGGACAAGACAGTTAAAGGATTATGCAGGGCGGCAAGCATCTAATGCAATATTCATTCATTTAAGTGAAAATGACCACCGGATAGATTGGATCAGCAGTTCAGTAATGGCAAGATTAAAAGATGTCTTGTTACGAAATCTCTTAGAATCTGCCATTATACAACTTACTTCCCATTGTAACTTTAATGTCAGCCGTAGCCTGTTTTGTTTGGACCCATGCATTAGTAACATGTTTAAGAATGACCTTAAAGTTACAATCACAGACTTCAATACAAATTAGTTGCCTTATAAAAATTGGTTTTGTATATGTATGTTTAATATAGGTTTTGCGAAAAAAAGGTTATTGTTTACCAAACGTTTTTGTATGTGGTTAGTTACCTCGATGTATAATCCTTTAATTGTCTCGTCCTTGTTTCTAAGCAGTTGGACTTAATATTTTTTTAAACTTCTTAAATTGTACCCATGTCCTGTTTGGGAAGGTTACTAACTCTCCAGGTGTGTTGGATTCTAGGTGCTTATTCCCTTTATAATCCCTATCTGTCATTTATACGACCCTTCCTTGTATACTTATGTTTCTCATGTCTGTCACTGCTAAGTAAAATACCCTTAAGTCGAAAGATCTCGCAGTATATCCACTGTTTCACTTTCCTTTGTGGCTGTTACCTTATATATATATATATATATATATATATTATATATATATATATATATATATATATATATATAAGATAGATAGATAGATATATCTATATATATATATATATATATATATATATATCTATATATATATATAGATATATATATATATATATATATATATATATAGTATATATATGGTATCTATCTATCTATCTATATATATATATATCTATATATATATATATATATATATTATATATATATATATATATGTGTGTGTGTTGTGTGTGTCGTATATAATGATGATAAATAAAATAAATATATAATATATTCTATATATTATATATATATATATATATATATATATATATATATATATATTATATATATAGATAGATATAGATATATATATATAATATATATATATATATAGATATTATATATATATATATATATATATATATATATTATATATATATATATATATATATATATATATATATATATATATATATATATATATATGATAAAGATGAATGAAAAGTAAGGGAAGAAATAATTCAAATAAACAGATGAGAATAAAAAAGCTAAGAGTTGATGTGAATTAAAAAAATCTACCCAGATGACGACTGAAAAAGTTTTATGTTTACCTAAACCCTAAAATTCCTCACGACCACCAACTTTAAGAAAATGATCATACTGGATTCCTTTTAATACAGTTGAAAATGCAAATAAAAATAAAGTCAGCTGAGGTACCATAACTCACTTTCTCCAAATTTTCCATTGAGACGGAAAGAAGGAAAGAAAGCGGAAAGAAAAGAATAAAGCAATTCAGTTCTTTGATTGCTTCGAGAGTGAAAAATGTAGTCGCGAGCCGTGCAGAGGAAGGAAGACGCCCCCTGAATACATTATGATCATTCGCTCCATCTAAAGTCTAAACTCTTTGCCCTTTCCTTCAGGAATACTGTGTTAACTGGTGGAAGAGTATGTATATGTATGTATGTTTGTGGTGCATATAAACATGTATGTATGTATGCATATATTTATATATAATAATAATAGATAGATATATATATATATATATATATATATATATATATATCTATATATATGTGTGTGTGTGTGTGTGTGTGTGTGTGTGTGTGTGTGTGTGTGTATATTATATATATGTATATATATATATATATATATATATATAATATATTAGAATAATTATCACATCACCGTGATTCATATATATTATTCGAGCTACAAATGTCTTTTAATATCTAATTCGCTCTACCTCGGAACTGATATATTTTCATATATTGTACCGAAGGGGAATTTTTAGTTAATAATAATTTCGTCCCCTCGTGGAATCGAACCACCGTCCTGTGGACGGGAACGAAACCATGGACGGACAGTGACGTTATCAGGTTGGCCGCTTGATAACGTCACTGTCCGTCCTGATTTCGTTCCCGTCCACTGGACGGTGGTTCGATCCATGAGGGGACGAAATTATTATCAACTAAAAATTAAAAAAAACCCCTTCGGTACATATATGAAAAATATATCAGTTCCGAGGTAGAACGAATTAGATATTAAAGGACATTTGTAGCTCGAATGATATACATATATATATATATATATATATATATATATATATATATATATATATATATATATATATACATATTAATTATTCGAGAATAAAAATGTCCTTTCACATCTAATTCGCTCTACCTCGAAAATGAGATATTTTCATATATGTAAACCGAAAGGGAATTTTTTAGTTGACAATAATTCCCCTTTGGTTTACATATATAAAAATATATCAATTCCGAGGTAAAGCGAATTAGATATTAAAGGACATTTGCAGCTCGAATAATTCATATGAATCACGGTGATGTAATAATTATTCATATATACATATATATGCATGTATTTGGGTGTGTGTGTGTGGTGTGTGTGTTTGTAAATTGTCTGTACACTTGTATGATACAGCCTTCATTCAAAATGAAAGCAAATACTCATTTTAATCTTTTCTAAATTATACAAGTCTTACGTGCGTCAAAATGATTCACCAGCACCGTACAGGGATAGAGTAATAAAAGTTGGTAATTATTTTCCCTTTCATTAGAGACCCCACATCATGGAATACTAGGAGAGCAATATTGGCTTTGCGTGTGTGTGTGTGACAGAGAGACAGACAGACAGACTGAGTAATCATTATATTCCTCAAGAAAATCTGTTTGAAAAATGGAACTAGATTTGTACCACGAATCTATATTGCTTTCAATTCATATTTTCCCTGATAAATTCCTGAGTGAAGTCACAATAAACTGTTTATTACAGGAACCATCTTCCTTAAATATATATTCCTCTATCAATGATTTATTTCTGACCATACAATTCGAAAGGGTGATTCTAAACTTTTATGTCATCTCCCCTTAGGCAAGTTTTTTTTTTTTTTTTTTTTTTTTTCTTTCTTTTTTAATACCCTGACATTTTAGAAATCTAATTTTTTTGGCTCGTCACGATCAGTATTCTATTCATTGAATAACTTATACTTCATCTCTGTTTAAAACTTACTCTTTACCCTTGAGGATTTTATATGAAATTATATATCTTTGAATTGCAGTTTTTTCTGTCTTTTTTTCACTCGACAAAATCTGTATTTTATTCACTGAATAATTTACACGCTATCTCTGTTTAAAGCCTATTCATTTCCCGTAAGGAAATATTCCGCTGTTTTTGTTCAAAGCTTTGTTATTTCTTTATAGACTTGAGAGTGGAAGGTTTATGGGCTCTAAATGAAGATTGTTTTGAGGGTATAGAAAACGAGGGAAGTCCCTGATTACGATGATAGAGTATTAAGAGAGACTAGAGATTAAAATGAAATTATAATTTATGGTCTCTATTTAAGCATTTCCCGTTACCTTCTGTTACTTCTTTCAAATGAACACCATATTCGCTGGAAGCTTGAATTCCGTGTCAATGGTCTTGTGGGGTTGTTCCATTTGAATAAGGTTCATCCCATGAACAATAATATAATATAATAATGATAATAATAGCAAATTTGACCGAATTTACAGGAAGCGATAAAAACACGAGACTGAGATGCTATAGCACGAATAATTACTAGAAAATGAAATAAATATGTAGAAACAATTGAAAAATTGAAGAAAATGAACACTTGCACACGACCACTGAGGAATTATAAGACCCAATACGGCAGATAGTCTCCGTCGTAACTACATAGATCGATTTGTGGGTTCCAATGATGACTGGAAAGAAAAGGATCGTTGGACCGTTACCCAGCGCGCCAATCATTTGAAGCCTCCTTCAAGAGATGAAATTTCCTCCGAGCGTGACGTACTCGTAGACAGGAGAAGACGTGAACGACACTTATTTCAGGGGTGGGGTAAGCCTTGCCCGGTTCGCCCGGCTCATTGAACTATAGTAGATTCACATCAACCGTGCATTTGATGTCTAGGCCAGTCCCTTACGACGCTCCTGATTGGCTGTTGATAAGCCAATGACAGGGCTGGAAACTCAGTTTCTCTCGAGAGTTCTCATGGGTAGGATCTATGTTCCACTTCTCCTGAGAGATACGTCTTTCAACAGCCAATCAGGAGCGTGGTAAGGGACTGGCCTAGACATTAGATGCAGGGTTGATGTGAATCTACTATAGCCGAGAGAATGGACGGCCAGTTTCGGCGATGCCTTTCCGACACTAAACAAACTCTTGATATTATATGAGATATTTGTTGCTGTGATGTTGCTTATGTCGGGAAATGTCAAGAAAGACTCTCTCTCTCTCTCTCTTTTAATAAAAGAACAGTATGTGACGATCAAGTTTGAATAGATAATTAATAAATAAGAAATTACATATAAATATACATATATACATTATGTATGTGTGTGTGCGCGCGTGCGTATATGTGTACGTGTACCTGAATATTTGACTTCTGTGGAAGCAAGCAGACAAGCAGTAGATATATATGTATATATATATATATATATATATATATATATATATATATATATGTGTGTGTGGTGTGTGTGTGTGTGTGTTGTGTGTGTGTATGTGTGTGTGTGTATGTATGTTTGTATGTATATATGAATATATATATATATATATATATTCGTATAAATCTATACATACATATTTACATACAAATAAAATAACAAAATCCAATATTGGTACCAATAGCCCGCGAAACGTAATATAAACGCGAGGACCTTCAGAGAAAGTTTCCTGGCTGTCAAAAATTACCGATACTCATGAAAGCAAACCGGATCCTTGAGGGAAATAAGATTAATGGCCCTGGGACCCTTCCACCTCTTGTTTCATCTCTTCTGAAGAGAGAGAGAGAGAGAGAGAGAGAGAGAGAGAGAGAGAGAGAGAGAGAGAGATGAGACTTCAAAAGAGGGAGACCGAGGAAATGAGAATTGAGAGAGAGAGATAAGAGAGCGAGAGAGAGAGATGAGGGAGAGAGACTTCAAAGAGGGAGACCGAGAAAATGAGAGAGAGAGAGAGAGAGAGAGAGAGAGAGAGACGAGAGAGGAGAGAGAGAGAGACCCCCACAAGAGAGAGAGAGAGAGAGAGAGAGAGAGAGAGACCTTCAAAAGAGGAGACAGAGAGAATGAGAGAGAGAGAGCTCTCCACACGAGAGAGAGAGAGAGAGAGAGAGAGAGAGACCTTCAAAAGAGGGAGACAGAGAAAATGAGAGAGGAAGAGCGCGCCACACGAAAGAGAGAGAGACCTCCACAAGAGAGACAGAGAGAGAGCTCTCCACAAGAGAGAGAGAGAGAGAGAGAGAGAGCGACTTCCACAAGAGAGACCTTCAAAAGAGGGAGACAGAGAGACAGACAGACAGAGAGAGAGAGAGAGAGAGAGAGAGAGAGAGAGAGAGACCTTCAAAAGAGGGAGCCAGAGAAAATAAAAGAGAGAGAGCTCTCCACAAGAGAGAGAGAGAGAGAGAGAGAGAGAGAGAGAGAGACCTCCACAAGAGAGAGTTACAAAGAATTACAAGGATTAGGATGTCTCAAAGACTTATTATTCCATCCGAGGGAACATCTTGTGCTCACTTATCACTAGGAGCTGGTTTTACAATTCATTCAGTGTTCTAATGATTTTGTCTAGCTTTCTTTTCAATTCTTCCGCACTGCTGCTGTTGACAACTTCTGGTGGCAGTTTCTTCCATGAGTCACGCATCTTGTACGTGAAGAAGCTTCCACAATGGCATGTGTTGTGTTTCTTCAGTTCTAGTTTCCATCCATTATTTCTTGTCTGGTTTTCGTTTAAAGTAAATAGGTCGCTGTCTTCTCTTGTTATGCATTTCAGTATTTTGAATGTCTATAGTTGTCCTAGCAATCGCCGTATTTCTAAGTGATACACGTTCAGGAAGGCCAGTCGTCTTTGGTAACCTATTTGCATGATGGATGGAATTAACGTCCTTTCTTAGTCAGTCCTCTTTCCCACCACTAACCCTACATTAAAAGTCAGTTGTCTGATGCGCCTTCTCCACTGCCTTCTATCAAAGGCATCATCCTCCAGCAAACCCCTTCTCTCCATATCTTCCTTCACTTTATCTCGTCATCTATTCACTGTCTCCCTCTCGATCTTCTTCCTCTAGCAGGTTCCTCCCAAGCCCTCTTCGCCCCCTCCTCGTCATCCATCCTTAACACATGCATGTACCATCTCAGTTGTGACAATCTTATCACCTCTGAAATATTTACTAATCCTGCCTTTCTTGTTATTTCATCATTTTCCAGTGTCTCAGGCCACGATATTCCCATAATCCACCTCAGCATTCTCATCTCTGTTCTCTCAAGCTTTACCTCCTCTTTTCTCTCTTAGAGTTGGTGACCAAAACTTTACTGCATATTCAAGATGTGGTCTAGCTATTGATTTGTAGAGCTGCAGCACCGTTTCCTTGTTTCTGTATTTGAACTGCCTCTTTATGTATCTCAATAGTTTCTGTGCCTTCTTTTCAACTTTTATGGACTGTTCTGTGGATTTTAAGTCCTTGGTAATGATAACTCCAATGTCCTCTTCTTGTTCTACACTATTTGTAATTCCCAAGCATCATGTAGTTGGCATGAGGGTATTTTGTTCCTATTTGTAACGCTTTACATTTATCCGGGTTAAAAGGCATTTGCCATCTTTTTGACCACACTCCTATTTTCTTTAGATCCTTTCTTATACTTGCCACTGTATCTGGGTCTGCCGCATTTACACCTAGTTGGGTGTCAACTGCAAATTTGGCTACCCTGCTAGTTAAGCCCACATCAATGTCATTAATGTAAATTAAAAACAAGAGCGGGCCAAGGACAGAACCCTGAGGAACTCCGCTTGTTACATCAGCCCATTCTGATTCTTCAAGAGGTTTGATAGGCAGGATCTGTTTTGTCTGAAACAGTGTTGGCTGTTTAACAAGATGTTTTTATCAATGTGATCCACAATTTGTTCTGCAGTTATGGACTCAAAAATCTTACAAGGGTCTGACGTTAGACAGATTGGTCGATAATTTCCTGGCTCTTCTCTTGGACCTTTTTTGTAAACTGGGGGCGCATTACCTAGTGTCCATCCTTTTGGTGTCTTTCGTTGTTCTACACTTATGCTGTAGAGTTTATATATGTGAGGAACTATCTCGAGACTCTTTTACCTCTTTAATTTCTCTTGGATGGATCCCATCCGGACCAGGAGATTTGAACTTGATGAGTTGATCTATTTTGTAAATATATTTTGTACAACTGTTCTCACCCTTCATATTTAATAGATGGTTCAGGGATTGAGTTAATGTCTTCAGTTGTGAAAACACTAGTAAAAAATGTATTCAGTAACTCTGCTTTTCAAAGTCTGAGTTCACCAGGTTTCCTCTATTGGCCCTTAGGGGACCTATGCTATTTTCTATTGGTTTCCTTCTACTAACATATGCAAATAATTCTTTTGGGTTTTCCTTGCAAACTGATGCAACTCTCCTATCCTCATTTATCTTTGTATTTCTTGCTAATTTGTCCACCATTCTACTAAGTTCTTCATGACTGCTTGTTTCTTTTGGTGTTGGGTAAGGGTTCATTGATTTGCGCAATCTGTCGCTTTCTCTTATTTTATTTTTAATTTCTCTGTTAAACCACTTAGGCTGAGGGTTGCCATTTGCTAGTGTTTGCTTCAATGATTTACATCTAGAGCTTTTTCTGTGTATTCCTCTAGAAATGTTTCCCAGTACTTATTTATGCTTGTGTTCTCGTCGTACTCTAGATGTTTAACATACTCCTTTAGTTTTTCAAAGGTCTTCTCTTTTTTATGTTGAATATTAATATGAAATGTAATGATTTTATGGTCGTTTTTGCCTAGATTTGCACCTACTGAAAGGTTAGACACTAGTATATCTTCTGTTGATAGGACGATGTCTAGTATGTTGTTTCCTCTAGTAGGTTTGTCAACCCATTGGTGGAGGAATTCATTTTTTGCAAAATCTAAAAGTTTCTTTCCTTCTAAGTTTGATGCGGAGGTCATGGTATCCCAGTGTACCGCTGCACTGAAACGGGACTATTAGCTATAACTGGCTAAGAATGTATATATATTTATTTATGATGTCAAAGTACAAATCGAGTCATGTCTCTCTCTCTCTCTCTCCCTCTCTCTCTCTCTATTTATATATATATATATATATATATATATATATATATATATATATATATATATAATCGTTTTGTTCTGCATTTTCTATCTTACTTTTTAGTTCTATACTTTCCATGCATTTTTTTCTTTTGCAAGACCTTTTTTCCACTTTCTGATTTTCTGGAACAAGATCCTTCTGTCTCTTGGTATGCATGAATGATGTTTACTTTTCTTCTTCGGTAGATATTTTTTCCATATTTTCTCCAATATTTTATATAATATCTCCGTATTTACCCTATGTCATCACTTACGAAAATGTTATCCCAATCTTTGTTTAATTCTTCATTAATTTCTGACCATTTTATATTTTTACTGTAGAAGTTGTATTTTCCATATCCTTCCCACTTTTTCATTTCTTGCTTATCTCTATTTTCACTTGCTTTGGAATGAACTGTTAATTCTATGACATTATGGTCTGAAATACTCGCATTATAAACTATTATTTCTTTAACATAATTCATCTCGTTCACAAATACTAGGTCTAAAGTATTTTCCTTTCTTGTTGGCAGGTGATTTATTTGTTGAATGTTGTATTCTAGTAGCATATCTAATAGCTTTTCAAATTGCCTCTTATCTTCTGCACTACTATTACTCTCTTTTTTATATGTATAAGTACAACCACAATCTCCTATTCGTTCTTTCCATTCTACGAAAGAGAGAGAGAGAGAGAGAGAGAGAGAGAGAGACCGCCATAAGAAAGAGAGAGAGAGAGAGAGAGAGAGAGAGAGAGAGAGAGAGAGAGAGAGAGAGAGACCTCCATAAGAAAGACAGTGAGAGAGAGAGAGAGAGAGAGAGAGAGACTTGTCAGCCATCGTATTGAAAATCGTTATCTTTGCAGATTTTAAGTTTAATTTATTACGAGGTTTTACTTTTTTCCTCTTTTTTCCTGAGAGGAGGGGGAAAGAGAGCGATGGATGGCGTGGGAGGGCGAGGGAGGGGGGACTGAGAGACGAGGGGCTGAAGTGCTTGATAAATTCGTAAAAAGTGAAGGATTAGGATTTATTGATGTTTGGGCTGGTTGGTTGGTGGCACTAGGAGTAAAAGTAATATAGTAAAAAGCGAGGTTTGGCTAATGCCGGTATAAGCAATGCCTTTCTTGATAACTAAGTTATAGGCTCCATTAAAAGAGGAATGCATGTATTTATATATAACTCCATATATATATAAATTTTATATATATATATATATATATATATATATATATAGATATATATATATTATTACGTATATAGGCCTTGTGGAGAATCTAGATACGTAAACAGAAATGATTGAGGGATTTCAAGAGGGAATTGCTTGAACTTACCGTAAACTGATTATATTGATTTCTTTCTTTAGAGGGAAGTCGCCAGAAAACTCAGCTCGTTACTTTAAAACTATTTATTTACAAAAAGGCCCGTGCTGGCCTGGAGAAAAGTTAAATGACATTGGCCCCCACGTTGGGGCTTATAGTCTCATTCAATTCAAGCTGATTTCATTCACTTGGTTAATGCACACTTGCGGCAGAGAGACGACACGTGACTCATGGAATCTGGAAAAGAATCCCAGATTAAACGAGATAAAAGGAAAAATGACTTCTTGCTTTGATTAAGGCTGATTAATTCTCTAACATTAGGGAAGGTAAACTCGAATGGTTCACTGAGGTATGCACGAAAACTAGGTCTTAACAAGTCACAAAGGGGAGCACGTGGCCCGATGAGGACAAAGGGCTTCTGATGTAGAAGGGGTAAAATAAGAATTGAAAATGAATTTAGCAAGAGTCGTATGGTAGTAAAAGGTGCTGGGTTGAAGTTTACACTTTCAGACGTACCTTTATGCAATATTCTGTGTATCCTTATAGAAGAATGCGGTCCGACCTCTGTTCAGGTCTGGGGTCCGGGTCCACCGGTGCGTCGTGGGTAGGCCTAATTTTGAGAGGCTGGCAATTTGACCTCTGTCCGAGACCACGTCTCGCGGCCGACTGGAGCGATACTCCTTGCTTTCGAATGCACGGGGCTTCCAACAACCTGCCTCGAGCATTGCCTGAAAGGTGGTAAACACAACGCCAGCAAATTGGGAAGGAAAATAGGTCTTATTGTAGAAGTCCCTAAAATCCATCTCGAAGCCTAGCTACTCTTGTGACCTGCCTCTCTTACCCTAAGCTTCCGTCAGACCGGAAATATCATTCCTACGACATCCCTCACTCTACCCCAACAACAGTAAGCTTCAAGAGACGGACTCATGGCTTCTAACTTTTATAATTAAACAAACTAAAACTCTGCTGGTAAGGGCGAGGCGTTCTATAAATACGTAGCAGCTCCCCCTGTTTAAGAAGGCATTCACTCCCTTCGGGCGTGAAGGTCTTGGCTTAAATAAGTTGATCGCCTCGACAACCCAGTTCTCCTACTCTAACTTGAAGTTTTTTGAGCAGCGATACGGCTGACTACAATGGCCTACCTAACTTATAGGCAAAGATGCTAAGTGTACTAACTTAATGTAGGGATGTAATCTAGCCTAAGTAATAACTACGGCGTTGTCTGTGCGACAGTCTACTCTACCAATAGATAAGGTTACTTGAAAATTCTACTTGCTACTAACCTAATGCCCTGGTAATAAATCATTAGCCTAACCTACTCAATACATTTAAATGAAGACGCAATCATTCCAGAGTGTGGTACGCACAGCAGTAGTTCAGCGACGGAATTGTAAAATACATAATGAGAGGTAATGATGCGTTGGGGATGATGAGTGGTTAAATTACCAGGAGGGAAATGCAATGAGGTAGTTATGACATTTACATGAGTGTTAGTATCACAATTTCTAGGGGTTAGAGGGTTAGTTCTACTGGCAGAGATCAGGCTGGCCCCCCCCTACCTTCTCTGGGTAGGTGCCAGGATCATTCTGCAAATGAATGCGACACTGTACCTCGGGCAACAGGTGTCAAGGAGAGCATGTGGCTCTTTTGTGTTAGTTTGTTAATGACGTCCCTTCTTCTTCTTCTTCTTATTCCCCCAGGACCTGGCTATACCAGTCCTTGGAGTAGACGGAGGCACCGACTCTGGGGAAAGGCCGAAACGCCGCAGAGCAGAGCAGTGGTAGCCTGAGGCGGTATGAAGGTGAGGTCTGCCGGAGGTTCATCCTCGGGCGACAGTGGTGAGGGTGAAGAAGACGGAACTAGTGATTGGCCATGGGCTGCGGTAAGCTCCATGCCTGTTGGAGGATCTCCTGTAGGAGGATCCTTGGGTAGGTTAGGCGCCGGCACTAGCTCGGGGCCAGGCGCAGAAGTCAAGTTCGGTGGTGGCTCTACGTCCAGGCTGGACGGAGCTTGGTACTGGACAGTGCTGCCAAGTGGCACTGGCAGAGAGTTGAGGTCGACTGGACTGTGGCGGGTACCGGGAGGTGCAATACCTCTCAGCGTGCCCTTGGAAATGGGAGACAGAGGCTCCTGTCTCTGGTTGAAGGCTAGGCCTTGTGGAACATGGACAGTGTCCGCTGCTGATAGTCGGCTAGGGTCACCTAGGCCAATTAGTAGAGTGCCCTATTACGTTGCAGGTTTTGCAACGGAACTGTGAATGATCAATCTCCCTTCCTGGTAACGAGGGAGACTGTTGGTGGTTGTACTTCCTGGAGGAAGTAAAATTTCGATTACTCCTTGCTTTAGAGTGATTTGTTGTGGGGTTAGGACCCCTAGGCTGTTTGGAATGCGAGGGAGACTTCATGTCTTGCCCTAGGAGGAGGTCGTAACCTCCTGGAATGTAGCTTGCAACTGCAAGGGTACAAACTTTGGAGACGTGAGGTCTAGTGACCCTCAATTGGACGGTCGGAAGGATCAGTTTAATGTGATTGATACCTTCAATGGTGATCAATCGACGTCTATCAACATTAGCCCCTCGGGGAATTCTGTCTTCCCGTATCAGGGAGATTTGAGCGCCAGAGTCGTCGTAGGCTCTGACGTGGCTTGGCTGATAGTGGCTTTGGAGGGGTGCGACGTTATAGGGCCCGTTAGCTGGGGGTGGGTCCTAGAGAAGAAAGGATTGGTGACGGCCATTGCGATGGCCGGAATATTGTGGTTCGCGCACCCTCCGTAATTTGCAGACATGTGACCCTTGCGGCCGGCCACAGTCCTTCGGCAGAACTTGTTCCAGAACCTCTTCCGTGGCACTGGATGATAAGGCCGAGATGGCCCCACAGGTTGCGAATCTGCGGAGTCACCAAGGCTGGCAGTGTGCTCTGGCACAGGTGAAGAGTCCTCTCTGGCCGTGATTTGAGGTGGTGAGGTAGCTTGGCCCTGGAGTGGTGTGGGGGAGGGACATCCCAGAGGAGGTCCCCGTCCCAATAGGAAACCTACTCCATGCCGAATCGTACGTACCACACCTAGGCGGTGAGGTTTGGTGCACCAAGGAGTGGTGACCTGCAGGACGACTGTGGGAACGGTCTTGGACTGTCCTTCGACCCAAGTCATGGGCCCACCTGATGTGCTCGTCAACTGTGGCACTGGCTGGCACTTGGTCCCGGTCTATAAGACACAGATCGGAGCCTGGTATCTACCGTAACTGGCAGAGTCCACAGGTAGGGTAGAGCCATCCAGGGGTGCCACTGTGACTGAAGAGGTCCACACCCGCTCAGGGTGAGACCTGGACTCGGGCATACGGCCGAGGGGGTTGTGGCACTGATCAGGTGGACGTGCGGTCGAAGGCACGTGCTTGGGGCACCCGGGATATCCAGGGAGTAGTGCCCTGTAGCCCCACAGGCTCTGCAGGAGTCCCTCTGCTGGGCTGGTCTCCGGAAGGCATCTGATTGGTCTTGAGAGGAGGCTGAGGCACCGTTCGGTGGCCTAGGAGGGTTCTGAGGGGGTTTGTGGCTCTCAGCGCTCTTGAGGCGGCACTCTGCTGCGAGGTGACCCACTTTCTTGCAAACGTTGCAAGTCCGTGGGTGTCCTTGGTGGGCGTCCTTTGGCCGAGTGGATCCAGAGAGATGACCGGGTGGCACTATGCGTCGGTGGGCGGTTGCTGTGAGAGGGGTTGAAGGTCTCCCAGTCGTCAGCCAGGCGACAAGCTTCCGCAAGTGTCTTGGGTTGCTTGTCGTTAAGGTGCACTGCGAGTGGCCCAGGTACACACTGGTAGAGGTTCTTCCAGCATGATCCTGTTAAACAGGTCCTGGAACTCGGTGCACGACATGGCCTCGAGCCAGCGCTTTTCCCGGCTGTTTTTGTGGTGGTAGGAGTAATCTCCCCAGGCCAACCAACTTCCCTTTGCCTGACCTCTGAAACGCTGCCTCCACCTCTCCCGGGGTGATTTCATAGGCCTTTGTAATGACCCGGCGAACTTCCACCAGGTCCCCTCGCTGACCCTGATCCAGTGAGCGGAGGGCAGTCCTTAGCCTTGCCGTCCAGGTGCTTGGCAAGCAGGCGGGCCCTTCTCATCTCAGTGGTAGGGTAGTTTCCGAATAAGGCTTCTACGTGTTCCAGCCATGCCTCGGGCTCATCCTCAGTCCACTTCGGATGAGAGCGTTAATGCTCGCAATAGGGTTGGACGACACTGTAGGCATGGGGCTGGGAGCTGGCTGCATGGCTAGGGCTTCGGCGTTCACGGTTTCTGTCGTGCCTTCTCCACCTCGAGCTCCTTCTCCTTGAGAGCTGTGCTCATGCTTCCTCTCTTCTTCCCTTGCCTTCCCTCTGCTTCTTTTTCCTTCCTCTCGTGCTTTCTTTTTTCCTTCTCTCTGCTTCTCTGGCGGCCTCTCTCTTTGCAGGAGCAGATCATCCACCTGCCCCTTCACCCACTGGGTGAGTTCCTGCCCAGTATAACCGGCGTTCGTGCCCAGAGCCATGAGGGTCTGGAGCCTTTCCAGCTCCATGGATATATGTGGTTGGGCAGCAGAAGCCATTTCCTTAGGCTGCAGTGGAGGCTTGGATGAAAAAAAAATCTTAAAGGACTGGGTGCTCTGTGGCACTTTGTGAATGGCACCTTCTGCTGAGGTGAAAAAATCGAATGAAGTGTGCTGTGTACGTCACACTTACGGGCGTTCCCAACTTGGGAGACGTTGGAATGGGCTACCTGTACGTCTGTACAGGTGCGCGGCACTTATGAGGAGGCGTTCCTTGGGTTGGTCCGAAGGATCACTGATCCTCGTACACGGACATTAATGAATTGGGCGTTCCGTAAGGACGGACAAACGCAGGTTTGTCAGCACTTAGGGCTGGTATTGCGGCGCTTCGGGAGGCGTTCCCTTTGTTGAGTGTTCCGAAGGATCACTGACCCTTGTACATGGACACACTAGTTACTTGGGCGTTCCGTAAGGACGGACACGCAGGTTTAATGGCTACCTGTACGGCCTGTACAGGTGCAATGGCACTTATGAGGAGGCGTTCCTTTGAGCACTGGTATCGTGCTGGTGTGTCCCGGACACTACTAGCAGTATACCCAAGTATACCGAAGTGAAATGGCACTCTGTTCGGGGCAGAGTGTAATGGTGGAGGAGAGAAAGTAAAAGGTGGGAGTACTTCAGCGGCCAGTCGGTGAACAGTGTCAAGAATTAGTGGCACTGTAAAATGATAAGACCTGACGTGCACTGGTGGTGGCCAGTCCTAAACTGGTAACGACTTCCCTGTCTGGTAAGTAATGAATTGGCGTGGCACGCTGTGCGAATTGTGCTTGCGGTATACGCAAGTCTTTTGTGATAAAAGAAAATGAAAAGACCACTCGGGCAACGACAGGTAATGGAAATTTTAGAAATGCTCAAGTCCTCCAAAGCCCACTCGCTGAAGTACTCGATAAATGAAACAAATAAATGTTTGCAAACTGCAATGGACACATGCGTACGTATCACGCTGTGTAAATGAAAGACACAAGAGACTAAAATAAGGTTAATTCGGCATGCTATAATTAATGGTAAGATGTAGTACTCTTGGCTTCGTGAATAATGGATTCTGGTTTTTTCTCTCTCTCTCTCTCTTCTCTCTCTCTCTCGGAGAGGGGTGAAAATGATATATGAATGACTCCCTTTATATTTGAATTGAACTACTAATGTTCGTTTAATGTGACGCAACTTGCGTTAAATGATTTACTTACGTTAACGTGAAATGAAAGAATTGCTTTAGAAAACGTTTTATGAAAAAATGATAACGCGCTCGCGGTGAACGATGTTTACGTTAATGTTAGCGGCTTGCGCTTATGAAATGATTTGCGTTTCAATATGAAATTTACAAAGACGCGTTTTACGTTAACAATTCTTGCAAGTGACTCTACTTTAAGATTACGTTAACTTTATGTAAGATTACTAGGTCCCCGTGAACAGTGAAATGACGGTAAGGATTTTAAAAACGATGTTAGCAAACAATTGTAAATGAGGTTCATGGTTACGTTTAAGGCGAAGTTGAAAGATGCAAACTTTCGCCTCTAGCGCGCGAGTGAGCGATGCGAGGTGAAACATGTGAGGAGAGCTGACCAGCGCGGGCGAATCAGCTGATTCTCTGTAAATGCGAAGGCAATTTACAACACAAAATACTACTTTCTTATTCAAGGCGAATTACGTTAATTTTCTGGCAGGACGATAGATACTAGTACCAAGATCGATATTTTTATTTCGTTAAAACTTTGAGACTTACGTTTACTTTGCTTAAATTGTTTAGGTAATGTTTAAAGGGATAAAAACATGGCTGCCGCTGTGAGCGACAACGAAGGCTGGTTGAGACCGCGCAGGCGCGAGAGAGCGCGAAGCTGAATTAGCCGAGAGGTAAGCGGTTACCAACACTTGGAATGAAACTAAGTTAAAAATGGATTCCCTAACATATCACAGACAAAAGAATTGTACACTTCTTTTGCCGTAACTATTAGTAAAACACTCCTAACTAGCTAGGCTTTCTCATACAGCAATAAACCCTGGCAAAGCACTTCCTAGTTTGATCTGGTCCTTTCTGGCATCTATTCTACACACGTGTTCGTGTAAGCTCCTACGACAACAATGCGATTTACAAAACAGAATTCGCTCGGCGCTCTGGCCGTTACAATATAATAATATTTCTACCTTCACATTTGTTTAAAACACTTCTACAATAAAAATACTTAAACGTACCTTAAGCTAACATTGGTTATAGAATAATCATATTAATGAATGGAATACCTTACCGTGAGTCAGTGTGTCTTCTTTCCCTGCAAGTGTGCTTGATTTACTTTTTGTAAAATAATTTACAGTTTACGTTTTACAACGGATAACGCGATTTACAAGCTTTTTAAGCAAGCCCGGATTCGATCCTCGGCGAGGTCGACAATATTACGTATATAGGGCCTTGTGGAGAAGCTAGATACGTAAACAGAAATGATTGAGGGATTTCAAGAGGGAATTGCTTGAACTTACCGTAAACTGATTATTATTGGCCATTTCTTTCTTTAGAGGGAAGGTCGCCAGAAAACGTCGCTCGTTACTTTTAAAACTGATTTAATTTACAAAAAGGCCCGTGCTGGCCTGGAGAAAAGTAAATGACATTGGCCCCCACGTTGGGGCTTATAGTCTCATTCAATTCAAGCT
>NC_087201.1:69800206-69825206 GCF_015104395.2 Macrobrachium nipponense
AACTTGATATGCACATACAAGCACCGTAAAAATCAATTAATGTTAAAATGAAATTTTGAAAAATATGGTACTTGTCTGAGAATTTCTCCTATCTAAATGTATACACAATAAGAGAGAGAGAGAGAGAGAAAGAGAGAGAGAGAGAGAGAGAGAGATCTATAATAGATGAGTTACTTGCCTGGTAATCTCTCCACTTCATACAAACCCGTAATTGCAGATAGATAGATAGAGGGATAGATAAAGAGATGATAGATATATAGGTGAACCGAGAGAGAGAGAGAGAGAGAGGATTATAATAAGGGAGATACTCACTTACCAAACTCTTCCACTCATATAAATAAACATTCGCAGATTGACAGATGGATAGATCCATACAGAAACAGACAGACAGACAGAGAACAAGAACAAGCTACTTTTAATTTCCAACTACGAAAGCTATAAAGAACCCAATTGTTCCATTGAATATCCAAGCGATGAACCAGAGGCGAATTAAGTCCTCTCACATAAAAATAGGAGGGGATTTGTTTTATATTCTTTTAATCATTAAATTCCCGAAAAGGGCTGCTACATGAGAGGGAACAGTACAAGGAAACATAAAGGTGTAGTGGCCATCGGAAACGCAGTTCGTCATTAGACAGTGCAAAATACGAAATGGTCATCGGGAACTGAATTTACCTGCATTTCGATTATGTATCTGTGGACGCGTTTGGACGGTGTTTGTTGTAGAACGTAAGAATAAACATATTCTTGAAAATACGATCAAAGATAAACAAATGCACAAAGCTATTGCATATATTTCCTTCCGAAATGAGTGATCGTATTTTTATTTACCTTATTTTTTCCTTGGAAAATGGACAGGGGAACAGTTTTTATACGTTTTTTCAAGTTATTATAGAACGAGAAATTCAATTAAAGTGTTTTGTGTTTAAACAAAGCCAACAAGAATACTGAATCTGTTTCACCTATTTACAGGTCCGTTGCTACAGAAGCTTTATACACACACTCTTCTCTCTCTCCCTCTCTCTCTCTCTCTACACACACACACACACACACACACACATATATATATATGTATATATATATATTATATATATACATATATATACGAGAGTGTGTGTATTATATATTTATATTTACAAAATTTAAACCGGCGATTCAAGGTCTTTCTTTTCAGTCAATTTCCTCAACCAATATATACGTTCTTCAGTGAGGACTCTACATTCGAGCACCGTGAAATCACTTTGACATTTCTAGTCCACGGATATTCCTGTGTGTGTGCGCGCGCGCGTGTTTGTGTGTGTGTTTATGTAGTTCATAGTATATATATATATATGTGTGTGTGTGTGTGTGTGTGTGTATACTATAATTACATAAATAAAAAAAACCGAGAAGCTTATTTTTGGAAAAATAATGCTTTAACAGTTTTAAAAATAGACAGATTTCTATAAATGTTTAACAATTTTCCCCGAGGAAATTGACGAGAAGTTTCCTCTAGAAAAGTTAACTGATGAAATAAATATCAATTTAAGAAAAACAGAGCCCTGACTATTTCTCACAAAACTGGAGTCTCTTGTCAGGCATTTCTCTCTTACTACTCGGCGAATAAGTGCGAGGAGAAAATATAAGAGAAATAAAGAAGAGACCTCAAGCCATGAAGAAACTTCCTTAAAGTGACCTTCATTCTTTTCTCTTGTCTCCCACTTCTTCCCATCTTCGGCTTGAATGTATTATTATTTCCTTTTGCTGCCTTTTACCTGTCCTTCTCTCTCTCTTTCTCTCTGTCTCTCCTTCCAGACTACCTGCGTGAAAAGAAAAAGAAAAGATAAGTGTAAATACACTCAGATGCTGTACAATGAATTACAATATTACTGAACCATTCTCAGTGTATAAAGTCTGTTAAGTTAGTGATAATTTTTTTGTTTTTTGTTTTTTTGACAACTTGCCCTTTTGACGCCTATTGATGTTTTTCATTCAAACTAAATCCTTCATATATATGCCTGAAGAGAGAGACAATTGTTCTCTGTAATATAGCATTAACTTTCCACATTTTGGCGTTTTACGCCCTCCTTTTATTGGATAGAATTCTGTTTTAACAGAAAAATATTTCAGCATGATCTATATATATATATAATATATATATATAATAATATAATATTATATATATATATATTATATATATATATATAATATAAATTATTATTCTATATATATATATATATAAAAATTAAACTATATATATATATAATATATATATATATGTGTGTGTGTGTGTGTGTGTGTGTGTATATATACGTATATATACATATATATATATATATATATTATATATATATATATATATATATATATATATATTATTATATATATGCACATATATTGTAATATATATAAATTCATATGAACATAACAACTGGAATAAGTATGATTTTTGGTCCAAAGAGCCTGGCCCTACACCAATATATTTGTACCATACACACAAACACACTCACACACAATCCAGCTACAAGGCAATTACTGGAATACAGCTTAGAGGCCTCGAACGGGACTATTAGCTATAACTGGCTAAGGAATGTATATATATTTATTTATGATGTCAAAGTACAAATCGAGTCATGTCTCTCTCTCTCTCTCTCTCTTCTCTCTCTCTCTCTCTCTCTCTCTCTCTCTCTCTCTCTATATATTATATATATATATATATATATATATATATATATATATAATTAGTATATATATATATATATTATATATATATATATATATATATAATCTATATATATATTTATATATATATATATATATAAGATAGACACATACATTTATACAGACATGTGAATGAATATATTCGTTATATATGAATGTATGTATATAATAATATATATATGTAGTGTGTACATACATATATATATATATATATATATATATATATATATATATATATATATATATATTTATATCACATTATTGTACAAAGTTACGTCCAAAACCATCGTGACAGGAAACGGAGGACCACGAATCTCCTGATAAACACAAAGAAGAGCTAAAACTGAGCAACACTTTCGTGCATTTAGTCAGAGATCCAGGCACGACCGGGGTGATATTCGTGACGTCACGTATTCGTCGTCATGGTCTGTGAGCAACACCACTTTCTAATTTTTCTCTGTCATTTTTTTCGGGGTTTTGATTCATTCGATATTTTTTAAATCTAGATGATATAACGTTCCAACGAGAATAGGGTTCCTTTGTAAAACGCCCTAATCTTCATTTCTTCTGTCATTCTTATTGTTTGATTTTATCATCTTATTGTAAAAAGATAAATTAAAATAATGCTTCACAGGAGACTATATTTCCTATTTACTTTAATTCCAGGAACATTAAATCTTAAGTATAAATATTTCCGACAAATTGCAAACTCCCCATTAAAACTGATGACATGTGTTAATATAGAAATTGCAATATGGACAGCATAATAAAAAAAAAAATTCGGAATACCTTTGTTTTCTATGCTAACAAAAGGGCCGGTGTGCTTTCTTTTTTATACATATATACATATATATACCGGCATTGTATATGCAGATTTTATTTGTGCCTTTCAGGGACGGCAGAACACGTAGTGGTTTGCCTATGATGTTTCAATATTCATTCTTTTTCATTTCGTGTTTTTTGTTTTTTAGGTTCGGGTTTATAAAGTAGGAAGATGGTTTAAAAGAATTTTTACACAACAGAAAACAGATAGTTATTTGCAAACGATGAGAAATCGGATGAAACCAAGGTAATATCCGGTGTGCCACAAGGTACGGTGCTAGCTGCAATGTTGTTTGTTATTATGATTGAAGACATAGACAGTAATGTTAAGGATTCGGTAGTGAGTAGTTTCGCTGATGACACAAGAATAAGTAGAGAAATTACTTGTGATGAAGATAGGAACGCTCTACAAAGAGACCTTAACAAAGTATATGATTGGGCAGAGGTAAATAGGATGGTATTAACTCTGATAAAATTTTGAATCAATAAATTATGGAGACAGAGAAGGAAAGCTATATGCATATAGGGGACCTAATAATGAGGACAATCACAAATAAGGAAGCAGTTAAAGACCTTGGTGTGATGATGAATAGGAACATGTTATGCAATGATCAAAATAGCCATTCTGTTGGCAAAAATGTAAAGCAAAAATGGGAATGTTGTTACGACACTTCAAAACAAGAAAAGCTGAACACATGATTATGCTTATAAAAAACATATGTTCGTAGTCCACTTGAATATTGCAATATGATATGGTACCCACACTATCAAAAGGATATTGCACAAATAGAGAGTGTACAAAGGTCCTGTTTACAGCTGAGAATAGAAGAAGTTAAGGACCTAGACTACTGGGAAAGACTACAACCTTAAAAATTATATAGTCTAGAAAGGAGAAGAGAACGCTACATGATAATTCAGGCATGGAAACAGATAGAAGGAATAACAGAAATATCATGGAACTAAAAATATCAGAAAGAGCAAGCAGAGGTAGATTAATAGTGCCCAAAACTATACCAGGAAAAATAAGGAAAGCACACAGAACATTAATCCACTACGCACCAGCATCGATAATGCAGCGTCTATTCAATGCGTTGCCAGCTCATCTGAGGAATATATCAGAGTGAGCGTAGATTGTGTTTAAGAATAAGCTCGACAAATATCTAAACTGCATCCCAGACCATCCAAGATTGGAAGAGCAAAATATACCGGAAGATGTACTAGCAACTCTCTGGTAGACATTAGAGGCGCCTCACACTGAGGGACCTGGGGCAACCCGAACGAACTGTAAGGTCTGTAAGGTAAGGTAAGGTCTCTCTCTCTCTCTCTCTCTCTCTATCTCTCTCTCTCTCTCTCTCTCTCTCTTATCTTTACTACTGTTCGTTTTGTATACATACTATTATTTCATCTCTTAGGTGTTTATGTGTGTGACACATGTACATAACACACGCACACACTCTTCTATATATATATATATATATATATATATATATATATATATATATATATATATATACATATATATATGTGTGTATATATATAGCTATATATATATATATATATATATATATATATATATGATATATATATATATGCAACACATATATATATATGTAAATGTGTATACTATATATATATATATATATATATATATATAATATATATATGCATATACATGATATAATAATGAATTATATACAGATATATGATATAATATATCAATTAATGAGGTTTTTAGAATATACCTGGAAGAGGTTTTTTTTATTTTGATATCATCATTTCAATTTCCTGGAGGGCCTTCCCTTCTGAGCATTTGCTAATAGAAGTCCATGAACGTTCCTGTGTGTATTAATTATTTGGATTTGTTTGGTTAATTTCATTTGTGATGACGAAATCACGAGTCTGTATTTTCTTAGCAAAACTAACCTTCAGTGTAGGTATATAATTTTATGAAAGGGTATTATTCTTATTTTGGTTATTTCGGTGAAAATAACACTTTTGTTATATTATTCTCTTATTTTAAATCAAAGTTCAGCTGCAGTGAATTTATGTGATTCGAGAGATAAAAAGAAAAAGCCGATTGCAGTAAAAACTATAGAATTTTTAAAGAACAATAATTGTTAGTTTTTTCCATCGGTTTTCAATTGAAATATTATCTGTTGCAATATTATTTACATTTTTTCAATATACGTGTTTGCCTCGCGTAATGTCAATTACTTTATTGTTAGATATTTTGCATATAGCAATATCTAACAAATTTTGGTATTTTATACGAAATAGTGTAAATCTGTATTTCGCGTAGCACAATATATATATATATATATATATATATATATATATATATATATATATATATATAATATATATATAGTATATATATATATATATATATTTGTATGTGTGAGAGGTGGTGTTAACTATACATCTCGTCATAGCTGTGGTGGTTAAAGGCGCTTCACTGTACGTCCTGATTTCTTGGTTCCTAGGTTAGCGCCCTAGAGCCGACTAAATTATTATCAATTAAAAATTCCCCTTTGGTTGTTAACATATATTATGAAAATATTTATATTCCGAGATTGAGGGAATTAGATATTAAAGGATATTTGTAGCTTATATATATATATATAATATATATATATATATATATATATATATATATGTGTGTGTGTGTGTGTGTAGTGTGTGTGTATCTCAAGTATGAAAGACCCATTGTAGCACTCTGGTATAAAGCTAAGGACTATATTTCGGAGGTGTGACTCCCACCCACCCTTGATATAAGGGCGGGAAACAGGCCACCGACGTATGGTCCTTAGCCTTTTATACTTTAGATGCATTCTGTTTTAAACAGAGGAATTAATATTCATATAATATATATATATCCGATATATATATTATTATATACATATATATATATATATATATATATATATATATATATATATATATATATAGATATATAGTATAGATCATATATATATAATATATAGAATAATTAATATGTAATATATATATATATATAATTGTTACAAACCTGGGGTTGGGGTTCTAGTACAGGTTCTTAGTTACTTTATTTTGCTAGGATCGTAGACAGTATATGCAAACCCATGTTCAAGGAAAGCAGGCACAAAAAACACTCCAGAAAAACTTAAACAGTATTTCATTACAAAATGGAAATATACAACCTAAATCAGCCTTGCGGGTTTAAGTAAAATAAATACAGCAAAAGCAGCTTGAAGCAAGAGGGACTAAATACCAGGGTTCCTCAACGAGCCACAAGGCACCCTACAGCTAAACATCTAAACCCTAACCGAAATTCAGAGGAGAATAATATTTCATAAATCAGTGAGGATCCAAATATATGCGGCCAAACTATCCTAAATAACAAAAGGCTGAAGGAAGTGGAAGATATCAAAACAAGGAAAACTTTAAATTTACCTACCTAGCCATACAACTAAAGATATAGAATATTATCCACAAATAAGCAATAAGGGCAACAATAAACTTATAATATACACAAGTAAAAACTATGACAATGTATACGTATATGTATATAATATATGTACTGCACGTACACTGAAAGTTCTAATAATCCTTACGTCAGGGATGTCGGGCCGAACTAGGAGTCCATTGCGAGCACAAAACTGCTACTAAAGGGATGGACACGATCGCCAGGACAACAGGGGTATAAGGCTCCTCGAAGGAAGCAACAGCTTATACGTCTTACCTGGCGATTGCCTCCTACGTTTCTCCTCACGAGCCAGCACTCACACACATCCCCGAAGAAATGCAGAAGGACGAAGGCAGAAGTGGCAGGTGAATCCGTAATTAGTACCGCGATCTAGCGACGGTACTAATTTCCCGTGGCTCCTCCGACGGAATAAGGGGTAATACGAGAAGTCGCAAATAGCATACGCTTCTGCGGAACCCCGTTAAAGCGGACACTACGTCGCAAGTGAACGAAGAGCCGTGATCTACAGCACCAGAGTCGCAGGTGACTAAGGCACCTACGAACGGTCATGAGGAAAGATTCCAACAGCGCCGTTTCCAAAGTACACTGCCAAAAGGTCGTCCTCCAATAAGCTGCTCAAGGGGATGGTCTGACAAGGAGCGTTCCAAAGCCCGAACTTCCGCGGGCAGACCATCAACGTTCACAGTACAGCTACGAACCATCCACCGTAACTCACAAATCACAAAACATCGTTAAAGCGATAGTTCACAGAAATAAACAAAGGGAGGAGGAGGCGCTCAACAACACAAAAACTCTTACATAAAATTACTAACAAGCATTTGGCTGCTTAAGCAAAAGAAACTTAAAGGAAACAAGGCTGATTTAAAACTTTATAAATAAAAACAAAAACTACGTTAATGTAAGAACCTATATATATATATATATATATATATATATATATATATATATATATTGTACTGAAATTTTATATGTATGATACACCTATTTTGCATGATGTTACCTTTACGATATAATTCGTGTCGATTATTACAAAGGTTTTCCCTGCATTCAGGTTGAGAAATTCCCTAAGAATCCACCAACACCTGGTTCCCTGTTCAAATTCCAAGATGGCCTGAGCCCTCTCCTTTCTTCCAAAGTTTTGTATAAATATCCCAGCCCGGATGTGATCATGGGATGCACGTAGGGTGCATGAACGGATTCCCCCCACCGGGACACAGATGTCACTGAACAGGTACCAGGTTGTCTATAGTAGATTCACATCAATCATGCATCTGATGTCTAGGCCAGTCCTTTACGACGCTCCTGATTGGTTGTTGATAAGCCAATCACAGGGCTGAAAACTCTGTCTTTCGAGAGAGTTCACATAAGCAGGATGCATGTTCCACCTCTCCTGAGGAATACGTCTTTCTAAAGTATCCCTCAGGGGAGGTGGAACTTACATCCTGATAAGTGAACTCTCTCCAGAGACTGAGAGTTTCCAGCCCTGTGATTGGCTTATCAACAACCAATCAGGAGCGTCATTGGTGCGAACCTACTGTAGTCCTGAGCAGTCAAATATAAGGAAACATTCAAAACACTTCAAAAGATGAACTCTATTTATTTGGAACAAGTCCACCATAACTGAAGCTTCGAAAGAATTTGGTGCTCATTTGAAAGAAGCAACAAGAGGAAACAGGTTATACAGACAGAAAACATCAGTTATCAAAAAGGACAAAAATTAACAGACAGATAAATAAATAGATAAAAATGTAAGAAAAAGCAGAATTCCGTCACAGGGTAGGTGCAGAACAGCAGCCTAACCATCTTGGAATCTGTAATCACATATAAAATGACCGGGTACCGTCGTTAAAAACTCAGACTTCTTCAGTACAATTGTCGATTGCCTGGGAAGGGCCACTGATATCCTCATTTGGGGTTTATGTACGTAGGTTACTCGCTTTCTTCCTTTCCTATAGGAGGGTTTGATAAAATGCCTTGATTTTGCTTGTCTGTCAGTGAATATGGTGTTTATTTTCTAAGTGATCGTAGTTCTAAGTAATTTCTAAAGGATTTATATTCCTAAAGACTTCGGATTTCTCGGGAAACGTTAGCACTTATGTTACTCTCTGAATGGGTAATATATATATATAATTATATAGATATATATATATATATCTATATATATATATATATAATATATATATATATATATCTATATAATATCGTGCAAAGATAAATCAATGAGTAGATTAAGGAAGACTATACAAAAAGTTTAAATACCAAGGAAGAGTAAGACATCGTCCTTTTCCTATATATTCTTCCTATGCGGTGATGGAACAGGAAGAAGTCTGGAAACCGTCTTCTCCCTCTTTATTCTTCCTTAGCGATGAGGAAATAGGAACTGAAAGAAGTCTGTGGCGAATCCTTGTTTGAAACCCTTGGCCTGGAACAAGCGGAGCCTCGCAGTTACCGGAGGCGTTTTCTACCCTTTGCAACCGCTCGAGGGGAAGTAAACATCTTTCCTTCGGGTCTCTCGGAGAGTCAAGAGGCGGAATCTTGGGATCAGAGCCCGAAAATTGTGGAATTGCGTCCCCCGTTTGCCAAGGTAAGCGGAAAGGCTTCTTCTTCTTCTCTCTCACGTCGGCCTCAGCAGCTGGATGTGGTCAGCTGGAGCGAACACAACTCGGAGTGAGCGATAAGTCCTCAGTTCTGTTGCGTTTCTTTTCCTCTTTTATTCTTTCTCATTTGCTGTTTCATTTTATGTATTTATGTGTATGTATGTTTATATATAGTACATACATATATCTGTCTTTGGAAGCCCGAATTTCAAGTCAATGGCCCTTGTGAGCTTGTTTCATTTGAATAGGGTTCATTTTATGAATAATAATAAATGCTAGACCGATAGGTAGAGAGACCGAGAGAAAGAGACAGCTTTGTTCCACGAATCTGTCTATAGCTTGCTTGTATCGGATATTGACATTGATATTCGGATGAGAGAGGCTGTTTGCATTTCTGTTGAAATCGCATACACACACACACATACACACACACACACACACACACACACACAGAAAGAGAAAGAGAGAGAGAGAGAGAGAGAGAGAGAGAGAGAGAGAGGTAAATTCAAGAAAATAACTGAACTGCGTTTTTACCTTCCAACTCTCCTTAATATTCTGTTGAACCAGCTGCCGATGGTATAATGAAATGACCAATCAGTTTCTGAAATTATGTCATGTCCAGTCTGCCTTCATATAGTACACTGAATTGCAAAGACGAAGATGGCCAAGACCAAATAAATTATTAGAATTTTTGCACATGGTAATGGTTAAGCTGATGCTGGATATCGAATGGTGGAGATATGCATGAACGATAAGAAGCCGAAATTTGTAAATAGCGGTAAACTGATTGCAAAGGTTGTACTGGACTAACCAAGCTGTTTCCAGAAAGTTACTGGAAGCACTTAAGGCATGATAAAATACATTTTGATGAAGCATTACACTTAAGCATTCCGATTTGAAAAGCATTTCTGAGAGAGCTAAGCATGCATGAGGCCTCCCTGACTTTTGAGATGACACTTTTATTTGCCGATACGTTTTCAATCTCATATTAGGATCGCTAAATCTCGAACTTTTTGGAATCATTTCGAGTAATACCTGTATACAAAATAAAGTTCAATCAAACAAAAATATTCTAAAGGAAGTCATTTTTGCCATCTTTCAGAATCTCCTTTGAGACAAGATTCAGAATCTCAGGAAATGAAATGCAGAGGACAAACCATCGCCTCTGTGTCGTAAAAGTTTTATATAGTCGATTCTGGCGAACCGTCAATTTAGTGCCTGGGCTACGGGCGTCACGCCAGAGTCTCAGAGTACCAAAAGACTCTTCCGACTTGTGATACATTTAGCTTGAAGATAAAAATACGTTTTATTACGTAAAACTACAACTGACTTTCTCCACTTACTTTACCACCTAGTACCCGCACCCGCGAGGCCATTAAAACAACTACAGAACTGGAAGTACAGATGTTGAATGAAATTTTTAACGAAAATATACAAACACTCATTTCCTTAGTCAAATTGTATCATCATTTATCTTGTACTCAGTGCTAGTCTTCATCATTTGAAGTGTTCATTTTAGTTACTTTAGTTTATCACGTACATAGAAAACTTGACTTTCAGATATAAAAACAGATTTTCATCTAAAGTGTTATTTTTACATACGATTCTTTATGCAATATTACTGTAAATTGTAATCCCTTACAGTACCATTGTATGAAGAGTCACTTGTCGCAGTAACATTATTTTAGATGAAAATCTGCATTTATATCTGTATGTCTAGTTTTCTATGCAAGTAATAAACTAAAGTAACTAAAATTAACGCTTCTCCTTCACTGGAACAGGAAATAAAAGACCTTCAACAAACACACACACAAACACACACACACGCACACGCACGCACAAACAAACATTTCAAAAGGGAGCATGAAGTCTCTAGGGGGAAAACGAGGTAAAAGGAAAAGGGGAGAGACCATTAATTAGAGATAAGAAATTAAAATTAGTCGCATCTTCTTCCAGTTACTGCCAGGAGGTCTGCTGCTCCTTCTTTGAAAGAGCCAACGGAGATTCCTGGTTGACTGAGTCTCGGTTTTCATTGAGTCTCACTTTTTACTGAGTCTCGGTTATTGCAATGACAGTTTTTAACGAGTCTCAGTTTTTACTGAGTCTCAGTTTTTGCTGAATCTCCATTTTTACCGAGTCTCAGTTTTTATTGAGTCCAGGTTTTTACTGAGCCTCAATTTTTATATAGTCTCGGATTTTATGAGTATCAATTTTTACTGAGTCTGTTTTTACCGAGTATCAGTTTTTATTGAGTCCAGGTTTTCACTGAGTGAGTCACAGTTTTAATTGAGTCTCGGATTTTATTGTCTCAGTTTTTACTGAGTTTCACTTTTTACTACATCTCGGTCATTTCCGAATCTCGTTTTGTATTGAATCTAGGTTTTAACATAGTCTCGGATTTTACTGAGTCTCGGTTTTTGCTGAGACTCCATTTTTACCGAGTCCCAGTTTTTACTGAGTCTCGGTTTTTACTGAGTCTCTGTTTTTACTGAGTCGCGGTTTTTACTGTGTTGCTGTTTTTACTGAGTCTCGGTTTTTACTGAGTCTCGGTTTTTACTGAGTCGCGGTTTTTACTGAGTCTCTGTTTTTACTGAGTCGCGGTTTTTACTGAGTCGCGGTTTTTACTGAGTCTCGGTTTTTTACTCATTCTCGGTAAGACGCGGTTTTTACCGGTGGTCGCGTTTTTACTGAGTCTCGGTTTTTACTGAGTTTTTCGCGTTTTTTACTGAGTTTCGGTTTTTACTGATTCTCGTTTTTACTGAGTCTCGGTTTTTACTGAGTCGCGGTTTTTACTGTGTCGCTGTGTTTACTGAGCCGCGGTTTTTACTAAGTCTCGGTTTTTACTGAGTCTTGGTTTTTACTGTGTCGCTGTTTTTACTGAGTCTCGGTTTTTACTGAGTTTCGGTGTTTACTGAGTCTCGGTTTTTACTGAGTCGCGGTTTTTACTGTGTCGCGGTATTTACTGAGCCGCGGTTTTTACTTAGTCTCGGTTTTTACTGAGGCTCAGTTTTAATTGAGTCTCTGGTTTTACCAAATCTCAGTTTTTACCAAGTCTCAGTTTTTACAATTACACAACGTAACCAAAAAAAAAAAAGGTAATGAAGAGAGCATCCAAGAAACTCACCATTTCGTTTACTGTCTCATTTTTTGGTTATTATTCTTATCGACGTTCTGAAGAAGCCTTCAATTCTGCTGACCCAATCGGCTTGTGGCTTATCACTCTTCAAGGAGAAATTCTTTCATCAAGTAAGTAAATGAACCTTCTTAATTATATATAATTATATATATATATATATATATATATATATATTATATATATATGTGTGTGTGTGTGTGTGTGTGTGTGTGTGTGTTTGTGTGTGGTGGTATACATATATCTATATATAGATACATATATAGATATAGATTTATATATATGTTATATATATAACATATATGTATATATATATAATATATATAGATATTATCATATAGGAGAGATAGAGAGAGAGAGAGAGGAGATGAGAGAGAGGAGAAGACGAGAGAGAGAGAAGAGAGGAGAGAGAGAGAGAGAGTCTCATTCCAGCTGTTTTACTTCATTTTCTCTCACCAGTAACATAGTAATTTAAAAGGTGCTATGAAACATTATCCATTTATTCCTCACTGAAGATTGCCTGTCGTCATCTCATCATTCAGTTTTAAATTATGAATGATCCATGCCTTTCAACAATAGTCGTTTTTTGTTATATATATATATATATATATATATATATATATATATATATATATATATATATATATATATAAGGTAGATGCCCTGTATATGCAATGGTTTCTGATCCCAAAGTGATTCCACTTAAACATCTTAGAACTTATCAGTTTCTTGTATGCTCCTCAATGTCATTATTTTACATTTTCTGTTTTGCTTCCTAAAGACTACTTTATTACTAAAACACTTTTTACGTGTTAATTACTGAAATGTCTATAAGATAAGAAATCTGAACTTATATAAAATTCATCACCAGTAAACAGGAGCATCAAATCATTCACCAGTCAACCTCTGTTAAAGGGTTTGGCCTTGAAACCTTTCCACAAAAACTAAAAGTTTTATTTATCAGGATCTGACCAATATGCGACTTTCATTTATTTTTCCATTTCAACAGTGTGTTTTAACTTTCTTCTACTTCAAACCGTGTTCTCAAATTTTTTACCTGCCAACAGAGTCTTTCATGATTTTTATTCACTTTCAATTATAATGTTCTCCAATAACTGTTGCATTTGAGCCGCATTCTATTCCAATTTGTGTTCGTTTTCAAATGTATTGCTCTTTTAACTTTTTTCCCCTGCTGAATTCACCTTCTATTTTCATACGTTCTCAACCGTATCTTTTACATTTTTGCTCTTTGAAACCCGTATTCTAAACGTATTCATGCTCTCTTCCAACCGTATTCTTCTCATAATTTGTCCCCGTTTAGCCACAACTCTCCTATTTTTACACCATTCCAAACGAATTCTCAACGCAATTTGTATCCTTTTTCATCCGTGTTCCTCTCGTTTCTTCGTTCCTCTTCAGCCGTATCTTTTTCACCTTCAGGAAAGACAAATGCCTTATATTCCTATGAACCTCATAGTTTATCGATTCATATTCCACTGAAATTAGAAAAAGCCTTACAGTCCCTAGGTTTTAAAACCTGCATGGAGATACATATTCAGTGAAGAAAACTTACAATCCTCTAAAATTCGAAAGGGTCTTATACAGCCTTGGTCTTAAAACCTGTTTAGGAGCCTTTACGTCAAGGTATATGATCAGTAAAGACAACTGTCCTGATCGTAAGAACTTCATAGTGTGAAGACTCATAATCCTCTAAAATGAGAGATTGGAGTCGTACGGTCCTTAAGTATTAAAACCTTTAGAAGCCTTTACATCAAGGCATGTATTCAGTAAAGACAACTCTTGTATTCCCACGAATTTCTAGTCCCTATGACTTCAAAAAGACAGCCGATGGAAATCAGGTTAACCGAAGCATCATAATCTTGGAGAGTAGTCGAGTGTTTGGGACATCATGTTCAATGGCAGTTCTGACCTTTCGCATGACCAGGGGTCCTATCGATTTCGGGATTAGGCGGTCTTGAAGACTTTAAGCAATGGGGGAAGGGTGCCAGGGAGTATTTCTTTCTTTTCTTCGGATACTTTAAACTGAGTACGTTTTCGCTTCCTTACTTCCTTTCATGAAGGTTTCAGACTGCGCTGTTTTGGCTGGGTATTTATATGTTTTGTTTCATGTCCGTTGGGTGCAAAAGAATGCTTTACGGTATTCTCTACTTAGTGTGTGTATTTATGTACGTATATATATATATATATATATAATATATATATATATATATATATATATATATATATATATATATATATATATATATATATATATATATATATATATATATATATATATATATATATATATATGTCTTTCGAGCTGTTGACCTGTCCAATTATAGAGAAATCTGTGTATTCTATGCTAGTTTGACATTTTAAAGAGTGATTTCTTATATTAGATGAATCTGGCTTGGACAGGCGACATCCCGTGATATATATATATATATATATATATATATATATATATATATATATATATATATATATATATATATATTATATATATATTAGGTGCAACCCAGATGCACCTAATATAAGAAATCATTCTTTAAAATGTCAAACTAGCATCGTATACAAAGATTTCTCTATAGTTGGACAGGTCAACAGCTCGAAAGACCTATTTATTTTAGAGACGTTGAAAATAAAACAACTTGTTCCTGTTTCAAATACCAGGGCCTAAGCTGTTCAACTTTTTTTATCTTAACTTTATTGTTGCTCTCTACGCTTGTTATTGTTTACTTTTCGTTTCTGCTTTTAGTTTTTCTCTAGACTTTGCTCTGGCAGGTTAGTTCCTTTCTTCCTTTAGTTATTTATTTATTATTTTTTTTAAAATAAAACCTTGTCAATAAACCTTGCTAAATTGTAGATTAATGTTCAATTTTATTTTTTTTTTACTTTAACGTATGTTTTAACTTGGGTTTTAACGTAACTCATTGTGTGTTTTAAGTATGGTTTCCTGTTAAGTTGACTTATAGATAATTATTATTTTTAATTTCATAATTTTCTAAAAAAGTTTGTTAAAATTTTATTTACATCTACTGTAGAATTCTTTGGGGATGCCATAATGTATTGCGAAACGTCGGAACAAATCTGTCATAATGTCAAATTCCTGTGTGTTCCTGCCTATATATATATGTATATATATATATATATATATCTATATATATATATATATATAATATACTATATATATATGATGTTTCTCTAGTTAACGTTATTAATAGCCCTTGGTAAAGCATTGTATCCCAATTTGAATGAAATACAAGACTAATATAAAAACTAGAAGCAGACTTGTGTTCTCGACTGTAGTACAGGAATTTACACATATTTACCAACAACATAAAAGATCAAATGGAACCCCTTTTTTTCACAGTGGGAATCCTCGTGAGTTAAGGGAATCCAGTTTTGGGGACGGTTTATCGTCCCATTTCCCTCACATTTCATCCCCCCAAAAAGGGGAAAAAATCTTATTTTGAAGCAAAAACTTTTAGCTGATAATGACGAAGAGTAATAGGTTCCGTGTAATTGTTTATGTTCGGCAATGTTGAGCTGGAGAGCCAATTCAGCAGTAACCTTTAATAGGACGTTTTGGTCAAACCCGTCATAACTTCAAGTCACTTTGATCTTGGGTCAGGTTAATTATGCTCTTCGATCAGGTGTAAACGCGTTTACGCCGGAGTTACGAGAATCAAAGCTGGTCAGTGTTATGAGGGATTTGATAGCAACAGTTAAAGAGAGACTATTACATATCAAGTTTTCATATATTTAAATATATTATTACATAATTGCAATACTCCTTGGGTGATCAGGTCAGATATACATAAACAACCAAGCTTATTATTTGCAACTTGGAAATATACCTTAATAGAAACAGTGAAAATGTCAGTTAATTATTTATTCAAATTTAATCTATATAGATAAGCGAGTATCTCGACAAGTTATGAATAGGAGAGAGAGAGAGAGAGAGAGAGGTGAATGAAAGCAAATTTTACTTATACACACGTGTGCGCGCGTGTGTGTAAATGTAAGCAAATTGCATTGCCTATAAAACAACGACCAATCAAACGAGGCAACGAGGCTAGCCTACGGTTACATTAGTCTATAATAAATAACGAACTAACTTATTCTGTAATGTAGAATATTTCTATTTTTTTTAATCATCAGCTTTAATATTTTTGAGTTTTATAAACATTTATCAACTAAAATGTTAATGAACATGATCGTCAATCCATTAATTATTGAGGATCTCTTCTCTCTCTCTCTCTCTCTCTCTCTCTCTCTCTCTCTCTCTCTCTCTCTCTTCTGTACTATCATCTTTTGCTGTGCTATTGGAAGCTATTAAGCTACTTCCATTCCCCTATTGTCCCAGCAAAGTAATTAGCGACCGGGCATAATTTCATTATTAAAAGTATCAATTCTGTTGAAAATTTCATAAAAGGGGCATTTTCCTTCAATAATTCCGTAAGTTGAAAGTGGACTGCTCAGCCTAGCAGAGCTTTTACTGAGGTCAGCTTAAATTTCCGTAATAATCTTTAATTTTATTATTCCTTTCCTTTTATAATTATTATTAATATTTTTTTTAAAAGTGAAGCTCGCAGCTTATGTCAGGTCATCAACAAATAAGGTTTTTTAGTAGAAATATTTTTCATATTCTTTCATATTCTTTCGTCCACTGTTCACAAAAATTGTAATTTAACAGTCCCAGTAATTTGGCTCTTGTCTATTTCAACATTAAATCATTTGCTCTTGCATTTACATATTCAACATCATGTATATACAATAACAACGATTTGGATTATTCATGTAATCTAAAGATCAAACTGCCGTGTTTTTATTTGCCTTCTTAATGGTCTAATACTCTATTTAAGGATTTATTAACCATTTAAGCAAGTTGTCGCATAGGCTTTCTCGAATATCTTTTTGAATAGCAACTGTATTTTTTTTATATTTCGGCACAAGATTTTTTGGACCCTTCGGTAATTTTGGGCAATATAATGAAGTACCAGAATTTATTGATGAAGCAATTTACTCTTGAACTTTTTCAATTTCATAATTTAATGTGGTTCGGATCCCACAATAAGCTGTAGGTCCCGTTGCTAAGTAACCAATTGGTTCTTAGCCACGTGAAAATATCTAATCCTCCGGGCCAGTCCTAGGATTTCTGTTATTCAGATACCCGAACACATGTCCTCGGCTTAGCCAAAGAATTAGGAAGGAAGCCCCGCACACTCGCTTCTCTCTCTCTCTCTCTCAAACTTATGAATGGAAGAGTCTCCTACGATATGGCTCTTTACGTTTTGAATTACCGACAATAACCATCTCCTATTCAGTATCTTTCAAATAGACATTTGTGTTTTTATATATCATGTGTGCTTTTATTTATTAACAAGAGAATGGGGTGATAGTGGGCCGGTTTGGATTATAAGATATTGCAGATGTGGGGCAATGACTCTCTCTAAAAAGCAGCCCTTCATTGCTGCTCTTCTCTCCCTTTCATCAGAGCCCACGAGCTAAAATTTCAACTTAAATTTTTTTTCATTTCTGTTTGTAGTTTTTATCCTTTAAGCGTCATTCTAGGCTGTTTACGTTTGATATTTAGAAGCTGTTTATTCTTTTATATTGTACCCTGATGAGGTGTATAAAGAATACACGAAAGCGCCAGGTACTGCTGCTTCTCATTTTTTCCTGCTGACTCTCGATATACAATCTTAAGGTGTTACTTGTGATCTTATAATATATGTACTATATATATAAAGGGAGAGAGAGACTAAATGCTCTGACGGAGCTTGACGACGTTACTCGTAAACAAAGAGCAATAAACATTCCTCTTGTTTATCACGACCACATTCGTGTCTAAATAAAACATTCCCAGTTTTTAAATGCGGCAGACGCAGAGTATAAAACGAGATTAGAAGAGTTTAAAGCGAAAAAAAAAAAACTGAAGCTGACAGCAAATCCTAAAGGCGAGTAACAAAATGTGGTTTTTTTTAGACGTATTTTTCCTTTTTTTTCTTTTACAGTATGAGACACGATTTCAGTTGGAAAAATAATGTTTTATTGGGTTTCTTTTTTTCAAGTTTCAAAGTGCGGTGCTGAACTGTTATCATCAGCTGGAAAAATATTCTTTGTAAGTTTTTCCTTTTTGAGTTAGATGGGCTTTTCAAGATAAGGTTAAAGAAAATGAAAAGACAATCGCGTGAAAAGCAATTACCCATTATTTTTTAGGCTCTAGCTGAACATTCTTCATCGTATTCGAAAGTAAAGCGTCAGTATTTGCAGTGATATTTATCTCAGAATTGTCGGGCAATATACTTCGAGTGTTGCATCAGCAAAATCTTAAAAGAGGAAGGAAAATGGGCCCCTTTTTTTGGGAGGGTCAGGTTTGGACGTGGCTCCCATGGGCCGGGCGAGGGTAAAAATGTTTTTATAATGATTTGCACTTTTCGTTACAAAAACGATACCCATAAAATAATGAAAAAAGGATTTTAGTGCTTTTTAAACACTTCCTTGTCATTTTCATTGCATTAAAAGTAACGCTTGGTAAATTGGTGCTAAGTGTTTTAATTGAGATATTTTAGGAAGAGGCAGTGATCAGGATCATAGTCAACAAATCATTTTGATATTTTCTCCATGAAACCAGTGTTTTATAACTTTCATATATGTTATGGGGTAATCCAATTACTTATTATGAGTAATAAGTACTTCCGTGAAGTTACCAATCAAAATATAAGATATTACACAAACTATTTTATTCCTACACTTCTCTGTCATTCAACAAATTCTTACTGGTATATTTTACGGGAAATAATTAGTCCAAATTAGTAATATTTTATTTCTTCTTTTTAAATCGGTTATAATCTTGACGCGTCACCTGACAGCTCTCCTTTCAACTTCTACATCTTTTCTTCAAGTTTCTCATTCGTCATTCATGAAAGCAATTTGAGACAAATTTGTGACCAACAAGTTACAAACGCATGCATATGCATATTTAAGCCGTTATGAAACCAAGTAATCACTCTTCATAAATTACGTTTGCAACATAATGTATTTACTAGACACCTTGCATGCTGAATCTTCATTAGTTGCACCAAAAAATCTTTTTTTCTGGTGCTTGCACGTTACATATAACTTTTACCTATCCTTTTCTCTCTAACATCACTTGTGTTTCATAAAAGAAAAAAAATAATGATAATAATAATCTGCACATCCTACTCCTTAGCATACCCTTTTCTTATCTATCTCTCTTTCTTGATTCAATTCTGTCACTTCCCTTCCTCTAACCTAAGGTAGAATTGGGTGTATCCTTTTTTATCTCATTAGGCTGATTCCCATCTCTGACGGAGTCTTAATTTGCTTCGTTGTTGGAAGTCGTGTCTAGGGGTGTTCAGTCGCTCGTGTCTCCCCTCGGATTCTCACGAATGTCTTGTGGTTTACTTAAAGAAGGGAGGATAAAGTCCGTGTCCTCTGTATATTTAATACAGACCCTTGTTGATTTATACTCACAGCTTCTGCTATTGCAATCTATGGAACCTGACGTCTTTATGCACAATCTCTGTGCTTTCAAATAATTCAACCAGTGTCGGTTACAGTGGTGGTCATTTACGTGCTGTTGAAATATTGCCCCTTGTTTGTGATGAGCTTGCATTTGCCTCCGCAGAGTAGCAGTGGTGCGACCTATGTGGTCATTGCTGAGGGCTTGCCATGTCCCTTCGATACATTTAAATTTGAATACTACCTTGGTCGACTCCCACATCTCTCTACGGGCGCCGTGCGTTACAAGGGTGCTGACTAGGTTCGGGCGGCAGTAGACACGCAAGGAAATCCTCTCGTCAGGATTCGCAGGCGTCGTACTGCTGACAATTATTCACTTCATGCCCTTGACCTTACTACCCCAATGACTTCATATGTAAAATTTAAATGGCCGCATGCGGTAATGAAAACCTTATATGTCGATTTGTAATCCAGTCCTGATGACGCCACCGAGAGGTGGGGAAATGATCCGTCGACTAGAAAAAGAACAAGTAAATGGAAAGAAATTTGAATAATGTTTCCTTATTCCTGAGAAGCTTTCCACAAGAGGAAAAAAGTATAGACAGATTCAAAGCCTTGATAAAAAGATAGTATCTGAGAATAAGACCATATAAAGTTACATGAGAAAAGTGTTGATTTGTTGAAAGTGACTGAAAATATTTTAAGGTGAGATTAACACCTATAATCGAACAAGCAAAAATGAAAGGGGTTTGTTATATCTGTTTCATCTCCTTTTGGATATAGTGAAAGAACGTTGGTATAGATGCAATACGGGAGGTAGGGCAAGGAGATGAAGCGTAAATGAATGAGAAGTGTGCAGAGTGTGGATTAATAATTGGGGAATTCAAGAGAAACCTTAGAAAGAACAGTGAGTGTTGAAAGTAGTATTTGCAGAAGGGAGGATGTAAGTGAGGGTAATTGTAAGAGTACAGAAACTGAGATGGAACAACACGTATCATTATGGGTAATAGAAGATGATAGATACTTAGAAATAATTATACTGGATAACGAAAAATTAAGAGAAGGGTTGAATGTTCTACTTGGAGGCCTGAATTAAGACAAGCAACGGGGTTTGCGTAAAAGTACAAGAAAGAAAGAAACCAGTTTAACAAGGATTTCTGAAAGTTACGTGACATCAGTTGAGTACTCAATAAAAGTTCACTGACCGTTTTCCTCGATCTCAATCGCCTCTCTCGGAAGGATTCGAATGATTTAGGTTGCGAACATAATCATGTGTTTCCTGTAAGGAAATTTATTTATCAATTTCTTGGCTTTTTGTAATTATGAGCTACATTATTCATTAACATGATTCAGGAGTGTCACAGTGGAGAACTTAATTACAAATGTCATTATTAAAGATAAAATTAATAAGTATATTATTGTAGGAATTAACAAGCCGTTTCTGTTGGTGTAATCATGATGCATTATAAACGTTTTGTCCTGTATTACTTTATAACAAGAATTACATTTTGTATAATAAGTAGAAGAGACATGTTATTTATTAAAAAGTCTTAGGATTGATATCAGATTTTTTAATATTCTTTTTTTTTCCACCTGACATTGCGAAGGGTACAGTAACTGATTAACTACTATAAGAAACGAAGTGTAATTAATACCACTGAGTAATCGTCATTTTTTTCAAGAACTGGATAAAAAGGTCGAATACTCAACCTGTAGTTGTTTGCCTTGCATCCTCGATATTGACAGAACTAAGAGCAATTAATTGCCTGCTCTGCTCTGAGAATTTTAATCGCTGCCTGGGAATTACGTTAACTTAGGGCGAAAGACTTCCCTCTCATGAAATGAGGCCAGACCTGACTAGATAACTAGACAGGGATAGAATGTTTATCAGAGAGAGAGAGAGAGAGAGAGAGAGAGAGAGAGAGAATTGAAAGAGAGAGAGAGAGAGAGAGAGGCGCCGTAACTATACTCTGTTTTTTTTCATCTGTCCATCCGCCTGTGGTGTTTTTTATGGTAACACTGCGTCCCGGGCTTTAGATAGTTACATTCAGCTTACATTCAACGATTATAATGATATCCTATTTCGAATAATATCGGTGTCATTCGCATACAGTAATTTATTAAAACACTTTTCAGTTGCAAATGTACACTCAGATATCCTTTTATTTACCTAAAACTTACACATAGCGTAACTATCTAAAGCCCGGGACGCAGTGTTACCATACAAAAACACCACAGGCGGATGGACAGATGAAAAAAAACAGAGTATAGTTGTGTAGCCAACATAACTGACTGGTATCTGAAAGTAGATTATAGCTAAGACAATGCAGATACCCGTAGAAGCCCACCCGGTCTTCTTCACAAAACGTATTACAAGAGAAAGAGACAATTCCATTCGACGACGAAGCCAAAGAAAACCATTCTAAAATACTCCGAAGTTTCTTCGGCGTAATCGAATTTTCTGTGCAGGGTGATGCTGCATGAAACTCCCAGCCACGGCCCGGTAGTGGCCTGTGTTGTTGGCACCTATAGCGATCATTACTAACGTTAACTTTAAATAAAATAAAACCTACTGAGGCTACAGAGCTGCAATTTGGTATGTTTGATGGCTGGAGAGTGGATGATCAACATACCAAATTGCAGCCCTCTAGCCTCGGTAGTTTTTAAGATCTGAGGCCGGACAGAAAAAGTGCTGACGGACAGACAAATAGCCATCTCAATAGTTTTCTTTTACAGAAAAGTAAAAACGAATGTAAGAGGCAAGTGAACACGGGATAAGGGGAGGTAGAAAAAATATAATGGAGTTATGCTGTGAAGGATACGGAGAAGATATATTCAGAGAAAGAGAGAGAGAGAGAGAGAGAGAGAGAGAGAGATTTGAGAAAACTTCAAGCCATCATTAAGTCCTTGGCTTGAGAGAGCATAGTACAAGCCCACACTCCCAGACACATGCCCACCCACAGACGCGCAGCCAAAAAAAAAAAAAAACATAAAATAAAATAATGGAAGGATGTGACGATGCTGAACTAAAATGGGAAGGTTGGAATATTAATAGAATAATAGAAAACCCCGCAAATTTGCTCGGGGCGCCCGAAAATGCGCCTGTTCGAGACAAAACTGATCGAGGAGAGAATGCAGTTGGAAAGAGAGACACCGAATAAATTCGACGGAACGGCTCACACGGAAGACAGTAATCTGCTCTCGTAAAAGACTTCAATGGAATGGCTTTGGAGGAGGAGGAGGAGGAGGAGGAGGAATTCTCCGAGGATTTTAACGACGTCATATCGATAGAGAGGAAGGAAAAGGGGATATAAAAACGACACGGTGGAGTAAAAGGGCCGAGAGCCTCTAGTCTAGGATGATATTTTGGTGGAGTGACCGAATGGAAACTTGGGCCTTCTTTTACGAAAGCAGTTGGAAACTGAAGGGAATTCGCTTTCGTAATAATATTAATGATAATAATGATATATTGTGATTTAATCACTAGGAAGGAAAGAATGTTCTTTAATTTGTAATATATAAATTAGTATTTACTTAAAACATTACAGTCTAGGAACATAGACAATTGAGGGAAATCAATGAATAATAATAATAATAATATAATAATAATAATAATAATAATAATAATAATAATAATAATAATAATAATAATAATAATAATAATATAATAATATATTATTATTATTATTATTATTATTATTATTATTATTATTATTATTGTTATATTATTATATTAATCATTGTTATTATTATTATCATTATTATTATATAATTGATTTATAGTATACAAATAACCGAATCTCATTATTTGAATCACAAATACAAAATAGGAACGTTGGAAATTCAGGGGAATCAATGTATAATAATAATAATCAATAATAATAATAATAATAATAATAATAATAATAATAATAATAATAATAATAATCACATGAAAAAAGTGTCCACAATGATATACCTGATTTTATAATATATAATACAAGGTAGGAACTCTACAATAGCGCTTGCATAGTATAAACAAAGAGAACGGAATTTGATTATTCCTGGTAAATATGCTTTCATAATTGTTCAAACCTGAAACAGCTTTGATAGGCAGAGTGAAAAACATGTCATATGTATCCTCAATCGATCATTTTTTACTAATGTTTACGGTACATACATTCTATTTTTGTCACTAATAAACTCGTAACAATTTGAGATTCACAGATATTGGGCTACAAATATTATTTATTAAATAGATCCACTATACCTCCGGAATAACTTTCACCCAACGGGAATTACAACTGACGAATGCTTCTGCGAATCCTGGCCGTCGTGGAAGCAATTATTAAACATAATTACTTTTCAGTGTAAGTTATGGGCAAAGATACTCCATAGTACTTTGGTTATGGGTTGTATGTAGTAGAGTAGGTAGATATATATACATATATATATATATATGAGATTATATATAGAATATATATAAATATGATATATATATAGATATATATATTAATATATATAGATATATATTTAGATATAGTACATATAATAATAGACTAATAAGATGATATAGAGATATATATAATTATATATAGAGATAGCTTATATATATGGAAGATAATATATATATATATATGAGGAACATATTATCTATAATATATATATATATATAATATATATATAGTATATAGATAATATATATAATATATATATATAATATATTAATATTAATTTATATATATATATTGATATATATATGTATATAGCATATATATATATATATATATAATATATATTATATAATAG
>NC_087201.1:69835206-69865206 GCF_015104395.2 Macrobrachium nipponense
AGGTTAGGTTAATAAAGCTTGTTACCTTTGATACATGCACGTCCATACGTACGTATAAGAAGACATACATACACACAAACACACACACACACACACACACATATATATATGTGTGTGTGTGTGTGTGTGTGTGTGTGTGTGTGTAAAATATGTTAGTGACGAATTGAATATTGAATTCCGATTTTAATTTTATTTTTATTTTCTGACGTCTTTATTTTGGACAAAAACACATTACTAATACCTCGAACAGTACCAGACAAAGACAATTTTTTAGGGCTCTCTCCACCGAATAGTTTGTAGGGTGAAAATGGAGAAAATATTTATTCCAAATGTTTTTAATGTAAGATTGCAAACAAGTCTGGTCTGAACATTTTCGTCCAGGACTGCAGTTGTTGCTAAGATGCCAAACAGTGTGCATACGTGACACATTCACGTTTACTAAAATTGAAACGAAATTGTTTTTTGTAGAATTCAACTGCAATCTTTACTTTTTCTATTTCAGTTCGAATCGCAAACATAGTTAACGTCTCCTATTGGCATTAATTGGATGTCCTACTTATAGAAATATCATGCCATAGGTTGAATTATCTGAGCCATTCTTACCTATTATTTTTTGGCCATGAGAGAGAGACAGAGAGAAAGAGAGAGAAAGAGAGAGAGAGAGAGAGAGAGAGAGAGAGAGAGAGAGAGAGAGAGACCTTTGACGCAAATCACGTCTGATTATTCAAAGGGTATATTTCTGGACGCTACTCTTCCGCCCCAAATCCAATTTATTCTGAAGTTAATTTTTTCTTGAAATTAAAGAATTTCAGAGGGTTCTCAGTCTAATCTTTTTAAGTATTGACTGTTTAGGGTAGCCATCTTTTATTAACACATTATATTTTATAATGCTTATAGTTTCAACGGCTTATAACTTAAAAATATTCATTCTCTCATTATATGTGAATCATCGCGAGTAATGTGCAATGATTTCAATACCAAAATTCGCAGGTTTATGTCAAATTATTACTGTTTTTATTTGTTTCTGGAGGATAATAATTAGAAATTCTTTTATCTAATTAACTGGACCGTCTTACATAATAATGAGTAAATAATAAGTGAAATCAAGTGAAATTAGGTGTTACTTAGTAAGCCAGTTTCAATTCTCCGTGTTTTAATGACTTCTGAAGGAGATTAAGTTGGCCTTACGTAAATGGTTCATCTATTCTTCATTCTTCATCTTCTCGATCCGACGTCGTAACTCAGAGCCTTTTTGCGGAACTGTGGTGTCTTGCATTCTAGGGACGTTTATGTCAGCATATATATATATATATATATATATATATATATATATATATATATATATATATATATATATATATATGTGTGTGTGTGTGTGTGTGTATGTGTATGTATAAATATATTTATCTATATAATATATATATATATATATATATATATATATATATGATATATATTTATCTATATATAATATATATATATATTATAATATATTATAGTATTATAAAAAATATATATATATCTTAAAAAAATCACAGACAGATGCCCAGGTGACTTCAGGTAAAATAAGCCGAATACCACAGTCAGCGCTTTCGTCTTTACTAAGACATTGTCAAGGAACGAATGAAATATATTTGGAAAGAAAGTTATCAGGTAAACAAAATATCAAGAATACCAGATGGTTAATTGACAAAAGGGTAAAAATCAAAGAGATAATCGGATATCTCTTTGATTTTTACCCTTTGACAATTAACCATCTGGTATTCTTGATCTTTTTGTTTACCTGATAACTTTCTTTCCAACTGTAGTTCATTCGTTCCTTGACAGTGTCTTGGTAAAGACGAAAGCGCTTGGATTTCTGCCTATCATTTTTCTGTGGTATTCGCTTATATATATATATATATATATATATATATATATATAGTAATATATATATATATATATATATATATATAGATATATATATATATATATATATTATATATATTTATATATAATATACACGTATATATATATATATATATATATATATATATATATATATATATATATATATATATATATATATATATCACTCCACCAGACATTTTATGTTCACACTTTGTGCTACAAATGTCGTTTAATATTTTAGTTTAACCAGACCACTGAGCTGGTTAACAGCTCTCCTAGGGCTGGCCCAAAGGATTAGATATTTTTACGTGACTAGAAACCAACTGGTTACCTAGCAACGGGACCTACAGTTTATTGTGGGATCCGAACCACACTATATCGAGAAATTAATTTCTATCACCAGAAATAAATTCCTCTGAATCGAACTTCGGACCACCGGATTGGCAGCCGAGCTCGAAAACCACTCGTCCAGTATGGAACTAAATGGACTGGTACCTAAGTGTTTCGAACAACCGACAATACCCTACAACGACTTCCATTCGACGTTGCTAACCATGAGGCTGTCAAGAGAGGTAAAAGTTAATGCCAGCTTTGCTGTACATGAATACCAGTCGAGCGCAGGGATTTGTACTTAGTGTTGGCACCAACCCACCTCTACCATGACAGCCGATTTCTACGTCTTAATATATATATATATATATATATATATATATATATATATATATATGTAGTATATATATATATATATATATATATATATATATATATATATATATATATATATATATATATATATATATATATTGGAAGGGTGCTTTTGGCTGTGATGATCAGGGCTGTATGTTGAAATGAGCAGCTGCAAATGTTATTGTAGATGTAATTTGTATTCTGAATCTATCTATCTATATATGTATATATGTATATATATATATATATATATATATATATATATATATATATATATATTATAGATTATATAGATATATATATATATATAATAAAGACATAAATATGAATATATGTATATATATATATATATATATACATATATATATATATACATATATATATATATATATATATATATATATATATATATATATATGTTATATAGATATATACAATATATCACATTACCTGGGTATAGGATTTGCTTATCACACAACGACCGTAATTGTTGCCACAGTAAAATGGAATCAGATGTCAATATATTTTCATAATGTAATTAGGGAAATGCTCTTTAGATTTTTTTTTTGTCACAACAAAAGAACTAAATAATTATCTCCAACAGGAATTACTGAGAGCATAAGTTTAATGCATAAAAGTTGTCATAAATAAATTGAAGCTATTTCAATTTGGGGACATTCGTTTTTCTTCTTATCAAAAAAATATTTTTTTGGTTTTAATCTACTTTGTTAAGTGGGACACAAAGTAACAGGAATAATCTGAACATTCATTTATCCCGATGAAGTGAAAAGTAACTATTTTTGAAAAGTAGATTTGTTAGACTTTACACAGATGGAAATTAAGATTTATTTTGATGCATTGTTAAGGGAATTTCTATTTCTATTCATATATTTGTTACAGGGAATATGAGAAACAAACAATTCGCTTAGGAGCATTTGATCCCCGAGGGCTAGTACTAAACACGGTGAAACTGATACATCTACACTGTTTCGCCGTGTTTGGTACTAGTTCCTTGCGGGTCAAATGTGTTTGGCCGTATATATAACTATAGTAGATTCACATCAGTCGTGCATTTGATGTCTAGGCCACTCCCTTACGACGCTCTTAATTGGCTGTTTATAAGCCAATCACAGGGCTGGAAACTCGCAGTCTCTCTCAAGAATTCACATAAGCAGGATCTACGTTCCACCGCTCCTGAGGGATACGTCTTTCAAAGGTATCACTCAGGAGAGGTGGAAAATACATCCTACCTGTATGAACTCTCAGGAGAGACTGAGAGTTTCCAACCCTGTGATTGGCTTATCAACAGCTTATCAGGAGCGTCGTAAGGGCCTGGCCTACCCATCAAATGCACTGTTGATATGAATCTACTATAGTAATAAACATGGCGAAACAGTGTGGATGAATCACTGTTTCACCGTGTCTAGTACTAGCCCTCGGGTTTCAAATGTTCCTAAGCGAATTGGGAATTGCACGTAATCTGCGGGGATCTCGTGAAATCCCTGATTTCACATTTTCCCTGTAGCATATATAATATATATATATATATATATATATATATATAATATATATATATATATATATATATTATATCATTTATTTATTTATTCTAGAATTAGGCCTACATCGATTGTTTAACAGTGAAATATACTAGCACTCCAAGCAAACGTTTTGGACAAACTGATCTCCTCTCTCTCTCTCTCTCTCTCTCTCTCTCTCTCACGAGAGGGCGAACTGTAAGATTTGGCGAGGCGCTACGTGAATCCGGCAGACAGAGGACAAATCCTCTCGATTGCTCGCCAAGAATAAAAGGTTCGTAAAACAAATCACGAGTCGCCGCCTTCCTGCTTTCCCCAATTTCCACAGCTCACCGACGACCTGACCTTTCTTTCTTTAAACGTCCTTATAAATTCTCAAATGATTTCCTTTCCCATCAATTCTCTCTCTCTCTCTCTCTCTCTCTCTCTCTCTCTCTCTCTCTCTCTCTCTCCGTATAAAAAAAGTATTGAGAGATACTGATAAGAAATTGCTTCCTTACTTATGCTATTCTTCCGATGCCATAAATGTAGGAAAGGAATGGGTATATATTGAAGAAAAAGCTGAACGAAGAGAGAGGGAAATAGAAAGGTATGTTGAGTCAATGTAGTGAATGTAACGAGAGGAGGAGGAGGAGGAGCAGGTTTAAAGGAAGGGGTTAAAATGAGGGGGAAGGACTGTTGGGGGGGTGAGGGTTACCAACAAATTAAAATGCGTAGGAAAGAAAGTTGCAAGGGGAGTAAAGAGAGAAAGTTAGAGAAAGCAGGGGGAGGAGGAAGAAGAAGTTTGGGACCGGGAAAGGGGAGGGGAGGGGGAGGGGTGAGGTTGCTTCCTAGCTTCAGAGAACAAATGGAGAAATTAAGGAAAGAAAGTTGCAAGGAGAAAAAGGAAGGAGGGGAGAAGGAGAGATAGTAGAAGGAAGGGGACGGAAAGGGGAGAGGATTAAGGGTGCCAACAGATACAAAAAAAGTAGAAAAGAAATTTACACGAAGAATGAGAAAGGTTTGTTGCTTCAAGGTAATGAGAATAAGGGTAGGGGAAAGGAGAAGGGAGGACCTGGAAGGGAGAGGGGAAAGGGGGAGGGAGTAGGAGGGAAGGGGTACCGACAAAGGGAGGTCGACGAAGGTCTTAGGTCGAGTAATGGGGCTGATGTCGGTGTGAGAGGAGCATTCAGTCCCCCTTCCAGCACAATGGCAGGCTCCATTACTAGATGACAGGAGGCTGGTACCCCCACCCCCCCTTCCCTTACCCCAAACCTTACTCACACAAGTAATGAAGTCATGTTGGGGCATATTAATCAATCGTTGTCCTAAGGACAAACATAATTATACGGATTGCATAATATAAGCTTTTTTTTACAACAAAGTTGAGAGCATACTGATGACAAAGTCTGGACGTGTGGCGTTTGTCTGTAAAGGCAGTGAAAGGTAATCATCGTCTTATTTGTTAAAGTTCCTCGTTGGACGAGTAGTTTACGTGCTCGCCTACCGATTCGGTAGTCCCGAGTTCGATTCCCCACTCTGCCAACGTGGAGTCAGAGAAATTTGTTTCTGGTGAATAGAAATTCATTTCTCGATATAATGTGGTTCGCATCCCACAATAAGTGGTAGGTCCCGTTGCTAGGTAACCAAATGGTACCTAGCCACGTCAAAAAAGAACTAATCTTTCGGGCCAACCCTTGGAGAGCTGTTAATCAGCTCAGTGGTCTGGTTAAACTAAGATGTACTTCACTTTGTCAAAGACCTCTGGTTCGACCACATCACCTTTGCCACCATACACTGAACGATTGTCTGGACGACTGTCTGTATTGTTCACAAAAATACTGTGTATGAGCTTGTCTAAATGCAAAAATGGGCGGAGCTTCGTGTCTGAACGATCTCAGCGGGAATCTGTCACGACCAGGTTGCTGGCTTGCGACCTAAGTCTGTCATACACAGATCGTTCAGTGTATGGGTTTGTCTGCCGACATAACGCTATGGCGCGCGTCCCTTCTGGAGATGATGCCATGTTTTCTCGAGACAAAATCTTTGTTCAGATTGAAATCGGTGCGAAGATCGTCCATACTGTATGAATAGTGTGTGTGTGGGTCGATAACGGCAATCGTTCAGACAGTCTTTCAGTGTATGGGGGCCTTAAGAGTTTCACGTGGTCTGTCCTCGTGACGAGGAAAGAATATATGCGAACACTTATGTAAAGTGATGTTGCCACATTGCCCTTTTTTCGTCTTGGAAAATACTGAGATAACTTATACATATAATATCATGTTCCGGTGACCTCCGTCTCATCTGTAGTATAAACTATGTTGTTAAATGGATCTTTGGTGATAGTTTGGAAACCCGTAACGGGTTGCTGTGTGCCTAGATGGAGTTTGTGAAACAGCTTGAGGGAGAATCTTGATGAGCTTCGCGAGGATTCTCATCTCAATCAACGAGTACTCCGTTGCTATTTTCGCTTACTCGGGGAGTAAGCCTACAAACTACTTGCTTGTTGTTGTTCTTGATTGGGGGGGTGGTTAGGAAAGGTCTGTGGAAAAGACTAAAACGGTCTGAAGAAGGTGTTTCGCGCCGAGTTAAAGATACAGGAACTTTAGGAAAGGATATTTATGGTTTATTCATTAGAATTAAAATGTACAAAACAAATGGTGTTCATGTTAAACAGCACAGAAAAATTGTTTCTAATAAAGTATAGCGTTTTTAATTTAATTTTCGTTGGTGAAACGACGCTCTATTCGGTACTGTCGAGTCACCTTTATACTTGCACATGATACCCCTTGGGCGTGAAGGGCAAAGAATGAAAAGATAATCTCCCTGAGCACACTGAATGACGATTTCCTCAGGTGTCTTCCTCCTCTCTCTCTCTCTTTCTCTCTCTCTCTCTCTCTCTCTCTCTCTCTCTCTCTCTCTCTCTCTCTAGTGGCATTGTTTATTTGTTCAAAAATTCATAGTACTTCCCCGAGGGCATTCAACGTTACACAAGTATATTTTCTCACATCACATTTCTTTGACGGAGTCTGGGATTAAAGGACATGTTGCCACACACCTCCAACTTTTTCCTTTAACTCCTTTGAATCACATACAGTACATGGTCACACACACATATTATATATATATATATATATATATATACTATATATATATATATATATATATATATATATATATATATATAACACACACGTGTACATGCATATATACAAATACATATACATATATATATGTATGTATGTATATATATATATATATATAAATATATATATAAATTATATATATATATATATATATATTATATATATATATACATATATAGGCATTCTGTCTTCTAATGCATAGAGGGACAAATATGGTTGTCGATGCCTCGTCATGGATAGTGAAGGAAAGCTGAAGTTCCTGGTGAAAGGTCCCCGTTCTAACTGGAAGGAAGTTAGCAGTGAACGTTAGTAAATAAAAAGGTTTAGCCCAGTTGTTATAGGAACAATATAATAATGAATGTTCATAGGAACGGTTGAGAAACGCACGTCATTCATTCAACGAGATAATTATACGGAAATGGATGTAGCTGATGATGACAGAGTAAGGAGAGAACTGAGTTTCTCAACAACAGAGGAATGAAAAGGTTACCGAGCTCTCTGGGAAAGATGTAGAAGCTAGACTCTATAGAAATGAAGTCTGGATGTAGACTGCCAATAAAGGAGGAAAGGTAGAGGCTATATGGACGAACCTCATGGGCAGTATATGAAAGGTACACGACTCTGAAGCCTCAGAAATGCGATGTCTAGCGAAGGCAATGGTAAAAGGGTAATATTGGCGTAATTATTATTATTTGATCATATTTTTTTCAGTAGATGAATCCTATTCCCATGGAACAAGCGCAAAGAGGCCACTGACTTGGAATTCAAACTTCCAAAGAATGTTGGTTTCTACCTCCCACGACAGACCCCACACTGCAGCAGTAACGGGCCAATGATGTTATCATCGCCCTGGGAAAGACGCAAATCCGCAACATCTGAGCGGCATACAAGACACTAACCACCATACTAGCCAACCAGCTAAATGGCAATACAAGAGATTTGTGGTGGTTCCTTCAGGTAATTAGAAAAGAACTCGATTTACTAGCAAAAGTTTGTTCGGATCAGAATCTTTGTTGGTCTGGTAGAGACGGAGAAGATGGAATAGCTGACTGTATTTTAGGAATGTCTTGTTGAAAGGGCATTGTCCTCAGTGGCTTCCTGTACGTTAGTTAGAAAGGATTTTAATAGATTACTGAGTGTTCAACTCCGTTGTATTGTGAGTACGTATAAGAGAGATACCGTGGAATTTCTAAGTATCTTTTGGGAAAGAGGTGTTGGAACGGGTTGGACCATAATGAACTGGAACCACGTAATTTCCGTGCAAATCGAGGTGTTTGGCACTTAACAGTGATAAGGGATTTTCAACACGGAATTCGTCATTGGTTTAGCCATTACAGCAAACCTTCTAGCATTTTTAACACAGAATTCGTCAGTGGTTTAGCTATCAGAACAAAAATTCATACATTTTCAACACAGAATTCGTCAGTGGTTTAGCTATTAGAACAAAAATGCATTCATTTTCAACATAGAATTCGTCACTGGTTTAACTATAAGAGCAAAAATTCATACATCTTCAACATAGAATTCGTCTTTGGTCTAGCTATTAGAGCAAAAATTCATACATTTTTAACATAGAATTCTTCCTCTGTTTAATTATTGAAACAAAAATGCATACATTTTCAACACAGAATTCGTCCTCTGTTTATTATTAAAACAAAAATGCATACATTTTCAACATAGAATTCGTCATTGGTCTTGCTATTAGAGCAAAAATTCATACATTTTTAACATAGAATTCGTCCTCTGTTTAATTATTAAAACAAATATGCATACATTTTCAACACAGAATTCGTCAGTGGTTTAGCTATTAGAACAAAAATACATACATTTTCAAATTAGAATTCGTCTGTGGTTTAGCTATTAGAACAAAAATGCATACATTTTCAACAAAGAATTCGTCCTTGGTCTAGCTATTAGAGCAAAAATTCACACATTTTCATCATAGAATTCGTCATTGGTTGAGCTATCAGAACAAAAATACATACATTTTCATTATGGAATTCATCACTGGTTTAACTATAAGAGCAAAAATTCATACATTCTCAGCATAGAATTCGTCTTTGGTTGAGCTATCAGAACAAAAATGCATATATTTTCAACATAGAATTCGTCATTGGTCTTGCTACTAAGCAAAAATTCATACATTTTCAACATAGAATTCGTCTTATGTTTAGCTATTAGAACAAAAATGCATACATTTTCAACATAGAATTCGACATTGGTTGAGCTATTAGGGTAAAAATGTGTTTTAGCGTTCGTTTTCATCTCGATCTTTCTTCAATAACGAGAAATGGTTGCTAGATGGAGTGTAAGAATTGCTATTATGGGTAAATTTATCAGGAAGAACCCTGTTCATTTGGAACAAACCCACAGGGGCCACTCACTTGAAATTCAAGCTTCCAAAGAATATTTAATGTTCATCTAGAAGAAGCAACAGAAGGTATAAGTAAAATACAAATGTTACAGATGTATAATGAGTGATTGTTTTGTTAGGCTTCTGAGCTCCCAGAGAAATGCAGGTGGCATAAAATTTGAATACTTTTTAGTTTTTTCTTTTCATCGGAAGAGGTCAGTGGAACCTGCAGCTGCTTATTATGGGAACCGAGGATGAGTGAAAAATCTTTCAAATGGAAAAAAAAGGAGGGAAATTGAGAGCTCAGGCTCGAAATAAGAACTGAAATATTTTAAAGCAGTAAATGCATCAAACATGAAAATTGAAACGTGGATTTTTTTTCAAAATGTGTAAAGAAAATATTTCAATCAATTTTGCAAAACTTGTCTTTGTTGTATATTTTGTTAGGATCCCTAACAAAAAGATTATTATAATTATCTATTCCATTCTGTGTTTGAATGTCTGTGACACCAGTTTTTAACAGACATTCAAACACAGAATGCACAGAATGGAATAGATAATTATTAATATTAACCACATTAATAATGAATATATTAATGATGTGCATCTCTAACAGAGTTTGCCTTCCTATACAACATTCGGAACATTTAATAAAGATGCTCATTTCTACAAAGATAAATATTTGAAACATCAAGAAGATCAAGGTCATAGAATTTCACCGTAAATATTGCAAAATGGCTGGAGTCACTTTTCATTCATTGCACAGGAATAGCAGAGTCAAGGCATACTTTAGTCTCTAATAAATAAAACATTATTACATTATATTAGCCACCTACGAGTTCTAATAAGGTGAACCAAGCTTTAGTATAGATATTTGCAAGTTAGTGACTGTACAACATCATTAGTATGAAGATTTGCAATCTTTCTCTTATCATTCAACTAATTTCAATAAGAAGATGCTTTATGAGAAGGGTTCATGTGGCATACTTCACATTAAGAATTTTGCTTCACTTAAATTTGAGACTAGTGATTATATAAAACAAAACTCATACTGAACATAAACAACCAATGGGTGAATTGGGATAAGAAGGAAATGTAAAATGAAAGGCTTCAAGAGTCTGGGGGCGTAGACGAGGGGAAACGTTATTCCTAAAATAATTATTTCCGAGCAGAAGGTGGCTTCAACATGTCTCAGTCAGTCCTGAAATTACTCAAAGTAGATGATAAATTATAAAAACATGGGATTTATGTCTTACATCATGGAAGGGGAAAAAGGTTGTCAAAATTATTTCTGAACAAAAAAATGGTTCACATATTTCAGTCGTGACCTTACTCAAACTAAATATTAAATGGAAAGAGTAATGCATTTTACTTAACCTGAGTAATAAATAAAAAAAAACTATTATTCGTCTTCATGGAATCCAGAGATTATCAAAGTTCCGTTTGATGGATTTTTTTTTAAGAAGCAATACTTAATGACCTCTAACACCAGGCTACACAGCGTTTGCCTGGATGAGACCCAATGCTTGCAGATTAGTGGATTTTCACGTCCCCAGAGTTCGCGTGCATAAAATGATTTTTTTTTTTTTAGGGGGGCCGGTTTGGGGAGCACCCGATGGGGAGTGGGTTGCGGGGAAAATCCCGTATTTTTAAAAGAGGTGAGATTTTCTGAGTGGATCTAATTAGGCAGTGGATCTTACGCAAAATCTGAGGACAATCTTCCGACGAATCAGTTCCTGTCCAGAAATGAGCATCTGGTAAGAGAGGGAGAGATCTTTTGCCGGAAAACTCTTCTCTTTCAACTAATACGTTGAGGGAATCATTACTCAGAAGAAAAGGGTTTTCGGTATTTTGCAGATATAACGGTTTAAATGTGAGCTGGTTGAGTACGGTTAGCATTTATACATCCTTACTGAGTAGGAATGGGTTATTTACAAATAGGATATAAAATTTAGGGCAAAAGAAAAACGCTGGGACCTGTGAGGTTATTCAGCGCTGAAACGCAAATTGAAGGTGAAAATGTTTTAAAAGGGTAACAGAAGGAAGTCTTCGTAGTTGCACTTTGAAACAAATGTTATGGGAGGATGGAAAGAAAGACGGAAGAAAGGGAATATGACCGGAATGAAAGGGATTGCAGCTTGGGGCCGAAGGGACGCTGCAAAGAACCATAAGTAATATCTACAGTGCAGGGTGTGGGGTACGCCGCCTCTACGGGCCTTACAAATAATTTGATCAGAAATAAACATATGCCATGAGTTACTAGCCTAAAGCAAATTTCTCGTGTTTTATAATTTACTTACATTTTTATCTAATTGTTTAATAATTTGTTGATTATTTTTTTTTCTTTCTAATAAGTGATCTCTTCTTTCTGTATTTCCATTTACTTTCTCTTCTTTCAAATGAACACCCTATTCTTTGAAAGCTTGAATTTCAAGTCAACGGCTCCTGTGTGTTTGTTCCATTTGAATAGGTTTCATCTATGAGTAATAATGACAATAAAGTATAAATACAAGACAGACAGAAGCAAAGCGAAGGTGACGGTGCAGGCCATAACTATCTCCTAAAAACTCGAAGCTCTTAGGCTAAAGAGGACGTACTTTGGTAGAGCACTACAAAGAGCCTTCGAGATCAAATATTCACTGAAGTCGAGATACGTTTGACAGGTACAATGTTAGATACCAGATCTCCTTCGCAAGTACCGAAGGAGATAAAAATGAAGACCTGAATTTTAGAGACCATATACCCTTTCAGCTTCTTGGCTGTTGTGTATATATCGTCTTACTTGCTTCATGAAAGGAATATTTCACAATTTTTTTTCCCCTCTGCATCTTGTTTTGGGGAGACTCATAATTTGGGGTTGTTGCCTGCTTGGACTCCGTTTTCTTCACTTTTTTTTTTATCTTTTCTCGGTATTTTAATTTTCTTTTTTATAGACGTCGTTCGTTTTGTAATATGGGAGTTCCAGACATTTTAATCTCCATTTTCAGGTATTGCTTGTTTATTTCATAGAGAACGTAATATTTTGTATATGAAGCTTTCAAAGGTATTTTACGAGTCTCTCTCTCTCTCTTCTCTCTGTCTCATCTCTCTCTCTCTCTCGCTCTCTCTCTCTCTCTCTCTCTATATATATATATATATATATATATCATATATATATATACTATATATATATATATATATATATATATATATATATATATATATATATATATATCAGGAGAGATTCGAATTCCGAGTTTTTTCTATACCTGAAGAGAGAGAGAGAGAGGGGAGGGGGAGAGTATTATTATATAAATTTCATTTGTTTATTGAATTACTAAGCTGTAATCTGTTGTCATCTTTGAGGATCAATACTCTCCATATACTTGAAAATATTTATATTCATGTATGTTTGTATGTATGTATGTAATGTCTGGAAATGTTCAAGTAGAAGAAACAAATATATGCATAAATCTGTCTCTTTTTCTATACATACATTTTTCTTATGTAGGTTATCCTTACAGAAAACAAGAGCTTATTCAGAATTAAGTATTTTATTATTAAATTTTTCTAACCAAATTGAAGTTCTTTACAACCAACGCGACTTTATTCCCTTTCATGAAACGTTTCTTTGCCTGACAATTCTCCTCGGTATTATCATTTGATCAATAATTGCCATTAAAATTAATAAAGGTCCCACTATAAGAACTCCACATACTACAACATTTTAATGAAAATCCATTGACTTCCAGCCTGAATAGTGTACAATACCTTTAAGACGACCATCTTACGTAAGAAGATGCGCGAATGGGAAAATGGCTTTAGAGAGAAACTTCAATATTCACTCTCTTCTCCTGAAATCAGCAGAGGGGAGGAATGACAACATTTGGGATGGATCCCATAAGACGAAAGGAAGAGAGAGAGAAAAAAAAAATCGGTAATCGAGAGAGAGAGAGAGAGAGAGAGAGAGAGAGAGAGAGAGAGAGAGAGGTTGGTCGGTTATGATTTAGCTGGCTTTGTGCTAGCTCTTGTGCTAGCTCTTGTTCCTAGAGCAGCCCGTACGTTGAGAGAGAGAACGAGAGAGCAATACATGAAAACGAAAATGAAAATGAAAATATATGGAACTCCCATATTACAAAACGAACGACGTCTATAAATAAAAGAAAATTAAAAAACCGAGAAAAGATTAAAAAAAAGTGAAGAAAACGGAGTCCAAGCACGCAACAACCCCAAATTAAGAAAGTCTCCCCAAAAGAAGATGCAGAAGGGAAAAATGTGAAATATTCCTTTCATGAAGCAAGTAAGACGATGTATACACAATAGCTAAGAAGCTAAAATTCAGGTCTTCATTAGCTTGAATTAAGCTCGAGATCCTGTTAGCAGGAAAAGGCGGAAAATGGTGCTAGGGGACGTTATATTGATTCAATCGATTGCGAAACTTTCACATAAAATAAACAGGTATTCAAATGCATGTTTGTGAGATGATAATAAAAGGGTTTGGCAATTAAAAAAGGATTAGGTGGTATTGGCTGATGATTCATGTTTATAAGTGGTCTGAAAATGAATGTTAAAGGTGATAGTTTGACATTAACAGTGAATGAGATAAGTACTTGTGTCCAAAATGAAAAAGGAAAAAATTGTAACATAGGTCACTGCAGAATTAGCAAAACCTGGAAGTGGCTGTACCATCTAGGAAAGTAGGAAGAAATGTTATTGGGGGGAGTAAATATTAAAACAGGATAATATCATTATAATAAAGTTAAAACATGATGCTCTGAAATACTTATGCAGCAGGAAACGGCCGCCTGCCAATCGCGACATTTGCTATAAAGTGATAAGAGGTTTTGAAACTTCAGTTAATTACAACAAAGCAAAAAGAGAGTCAGTCTTTTGAGATAAACTCATGGTTTATAAACAGTTCTTATCATTCATATTTCTGTTATATAAAGCTATTATATTCGTACAATGAATCATCCTTAACAGAAAGATATTATTTTTCACAGAACACCAACTTCTTTCCCAGAACTCAACTTAACATTTCTGTTTCAGGCTGAGGCAACAAAAACCTAAGCGAGACAAGTAGGACCCACCAACTTGCAAGAGTCAGTTTGTGGAGGGAGAGCGACAAGATTCCAGACCATCAAGGCGCAAGACGCGCTTTGGAATTCATCTCGGAGATAGCTAAGTGAGGGAGTGAGTGGTTGGACAAGAAGCTAACACATTCCTTCTTTCTTTCTTCCTCTTTCTCTGTCTAGCTGGCGTTCACCCTCATATCTTTTTCTTTGATTAATTTATTCATTTATTTCTCGTCTGACTGTTGCAATGGTCGAAGCGCTGGCCCTTCTCTTCCACCCGGCCAGCATCCCTCGCTGAAGAGGTGATGCAGCGACCGCTGATCCCATGTAGTCGGGAGCCCCGAGATGAGCTGGGGGATGCCATTGCCCCTCTGAGGGCCTCTTTCAACCACGTTCCTCCCATCCATCTGAGCCGCCGCGCCTGTAGAGGGTAACAGACTCGCCAGATCACCGATTACCGCCGGCCGCCTTCTGCATTCCAATGAGTGGGGAAAGGTGAGGGCGGGCGGGAGGCGGAGAAGCCAAGGGCGTGATGTTGGTATGATCCCGAGGGCGTGGGCGTGTCTGGTGGTGTTGGCCACTGCGTGGCAGATTGGCCCCCAACCCACAGCCGCTGCCAAGACCCGAATCGTCGCCACCAAGTACGGCCAGGTCCAGGGACTCATCCGACATCTCGGCCACCTCTTGGGAGACGTCGAAGTGTTCATGGGGGTTCCCTACGCCAGTCCCCCCATCGAGGAGGGGCGCTTCACCCCGACGAACACCCCTACGCCCTGGGACAGCGTTCTAGACACCACGACCCCGCCTCCCGTGTGCCCTCAACTTCTGCCAGATCCAGACGAAGCACAGATGCCCAGGGAGAGGGTCCGCTTCGTCAGAAGAGTCCAGCCGGCGTTGGCCAACCAGAGCGAGGATTGTCTCACTCTCAATATCTACTCCCCCATCATGGGTGAGTTTCCTTCTGGAACTTCTTCTCATTATTATCATATCATTTGCACCATTGCTCAGCCTGTGAGGTTAAGTGTTAATACTGTTGATCAATTAATGGAATGAATGATTCAGGAATAGAGAGCAAAAGAGAAAGGACAGGTGAATTTCAATGCTTTCTTTCTTATAACAATTACTTATTAGAAAGTATTATGAAGTAACAAGTCAGTTTAGATTCATCTAGGTAGTAAACCATGTATGCCAATTTAGGTAAAACAAGACAAGCCGAGATAAACTCTCTCTCTCTCTCTCTCTCTCTTTCTTTCTCTCGTAAAAACTGAGTCAAGTAAATATAACATGATAATCTCATTAGTAATACGATCAAAGACTCTCTCTCTCTCTCTCTCTCTCTCTCTCTCTCGCTCTCTCTCTCTCTCTCTCTGAGAATGATCACGTGACTAAACCCTCTCTCCTGACACCCCCCCCCCCCCCCCCACCCTTCTACAGTCATTCCAGGAACTGAAGTGTATCCAGTGTTAGTCTATCTGCACGGAGAAAGTTTTAGCTGGGGCGCGGGCTCGCTCTACGACGGATCCGTCTTCGCTGCTTACGGCAGAGTGGTCGTCGTCACCGTGAATTACCGACTGGGTCCTCTGGGTAAGTATAGAGCAAGGTCTTAAGAATACTTTGGACCTTGGTATAGAGATAAAGAGAGCGCGCGCCGAAGTGTCACAGCTTCCCGCGCGCGCTGGGTAAGTAGGGATAGAGAGCGCGCAAGTGTCACACAGCTTCCCGCGCGCGCCCTCTGGAAGCTGAGCGGTCGTGTTTACCTTCCCAGCTGATAAGAATTACCAGGGATTCATATCGTGTTTGTGAGTTAGGAGAAAGGGTATTGGAGAAGGATGTGAGATAGGATTAGCTCGGCGAGAGGCGATAATTCGATGTGCGTTGCATGATCATGAGGTTGGAATCAGTGTTGTTCTGTGTCTAAGAGTTACATACTCAGATATATACGTATATATAGATAAAATATATATATATATATATATATATATATATATATAATATATATATATATATATATATATATGTATATAAATTATATAAAATTATAAGATATATATATTATATAATATATAATAGATATATATTATATATATCTATATATATATTTATAGGTCCTAGTACAGTATTATATAATAATATATATATTTATATTATATATATATATATATATGATCTGGCGTAATAATATATATTAAATACAACCAAGGAGGACGTCAATGAACTAGTATGTTTGTCCGTCTTAATTATATACAAAGCTTGACGTTTCGAGGACACAGCCTCATTTCCAAAGCTGAAAAACGCAATTATAATGTATAAAAATGTTACAAAGACTCAGAATTAAGAAATTTACAAATTGAAAAATAATAAAACTATAAAAATGTTAAAAATTAAAAAATCTAATATTCAACAGAAAGAATGCTTGAAACAGACCGTTACCTTTCAGGAGGGGAACCAAGGACCTAATGACATCAAAAACAGAGTTAAGGGCACATGCAAGACAGGTAGTGTTGTGGAGGTAGTTTGGGTGTTTAAAGAGGGAACAAGCCTCTTAATGTATAAAGATTCAGTTATTGCTAATTGATGAGGTGAGGCGGCTCTGGAGAGAATCTTAAAATTTTTATATTCCATATCATCTTTACATTTTTTGGCAAGATCACATACAATAGAAAATTCTGGATTAGTTAATGTATTACCTGTTATATATATATATATATATATATATATATATATATATATATATATATATAGTATATATATACATATATATATATATATATACATATATATATATATATATATATATATATATATATATACATCGGGTGTTTCGAAATTAGAGCCCCCCTCCACAGAGCATATGGAAAGTTATGAAGTTTTCTGCTATAGCCTATCTCTAAGTACATCATCTTAATTTCTATTAAGCTATTTTTCATTTTGCATTTCTTGTATTTTCAGACTGAATGACGGAGTTAGATACAGCCATGGCTAACGACTCGGAGGAAATCAGATGGATTGACTAAATCAGGGCTATAATCTTCAGAGAGGCCAGGGATGCTGACACATCCTTCATTTCACGTTCCTAGATAGCTAAATACATTAAAAGAGATGAATCCTTTGTTAAAAGAAACTGGAACAAAAATCCATATGACTGTTATCACGAAAAGAGTAAGAATCTTGGAAGGCCTGAAGTCCTTTCTCAGGAGTCAAAAGACATCATAGCTGAGGCTGTGGGTAGATCAAGAAAGTCTTTGCATAAATTGGCGCTTGAACTAGAAACAAAAAATTTGGTATCAAGCCATTTCATGTCATCAGCAAGCCCAACATCACTCAGCAACAGAGAGAAGACCGTGCATAGTTTTGTGGTTCATTTCTTAAAGATTGGGGTGAAGCTGACTTTCTCCATGTTGCCACATCAGATGAATTCTACATTTACACAGTCAGGAAGCCAAATCATAAAAATTACATCATTTGGGCTGCAAAGTCGGATGATAGCAATGACGTGTGCTATCACCAAGTTGTGAAATTTCCTGACTTTTTGGGAATTTTTCTCTTTTTCACAGCCAAATGGTTAATGTGGATCATCAAAGAGAAAGGACAGTCATGGAATGGCGAAAACTTCAGAGAAACTACTTACTGGTGGAGTATTTCCTTTCCTCAAAGATCCTGAAAATGCATTATCTTTTGAAGAAGTCACATTTTTGCATGATAAGGCACCATGTTTCAAGGCTCTTCAGACACAGGAGCTGCTTCGAAACAGTGGTATCAATTTCTTCTCATCAAGTGAATTTCCAGATAGCTCCCCTGACCTTAATGTGTGTGAAAACATTGGTAGTATCTTAAAGGATCATGTTGAAGCATGCACAGTGAACTATGATGGTATACCAAGCCTCAACGACCTGTGAAGAGAGGTGACCAAAGTGCTCAGGGAAATGGAGTTTGAGTCTCAGCTTTTTTACGATTTGCTGAAATCATACCCCTCAAGAATGCAGGCTGTGGTACAGGCAGATGGAGGCCACACAAAATATTAAATACTCAGAGAGAAACTTAAATAAATACCTGCTCTGAATTACTTTTGTTTTTACCCATATCAGTTTTAGTTTATGCTGTAGAGAGGGGCCTCTAATTTCGAAACACCTTGTATATATATAAATCAAAGTGGTATAATATTGTCGTGAAAAATACTGGGTTCGCTAAACTTGACATGCTCTTTGTTTTTATATGCTTGTGTATGCATGTAACATTCACCCATAATGAACAATTTTTAAGAACACAATGTAGATTCATACAAAATCAACTCAATAATTAATGTGAATTCTCATCTTCCCTTATATACCAAGAATTAATTCCTTTTTGGAATAAAAATATCTTTTAATGCCGTCTGACTAATAAAACATCTACCCTACGTACATACATTCAGCCTTTCACTTCTTTCCCTCAAATGCCACTAATTTCTACTTACCATTTCCTCCGTGAATGAACCTCTTTTATTAACCTCAAAAACCCTCTCAGTTATCTCTTCGTCTGAGACCATTTCTGAATCTGATTACATTCATCCTCACTCCTTGAATATTTAGTTTTTTTTTCGGTATTACTTCTCATTCATTTGCCTTATCATATTCCTGTCCTCTTTTCATTAGCGTTGAACAGCCACTTGTGAAATATCTGTGGGCGATTCATCTACTGAGCCGAGTCTGGCATTTTAATATCAGTCCTCTTTGATCCGGTTTCTCTTGTTTACGATTCTGGCATGTTTCCAGGTGCCCTTCTTTCCTTACCTTCTGTTTTATTGCTTTCTATTTCCTTTTTTCTGTTGTTATTTGAGCATTCATGGTATCACCAATCGCTTCAATAATTTGATTTTGAATTTTCAACCTCACGCTAACTCCAAAGTCTTCCTCAAGTTGCTAACGTTTTGGACTTATAAAATATCAAATTTTTTTGCGTGAAAACACCTTATAGCTCTTTCGTCTTTTACACACTTCCACTCTATCTTTCGTGAATTCGATCAGTCTTGAATCATTTCATGCTTATTAATCTAAAACTCTTAGCAGGATTTTTCCAACATATTCTTCTTTCCACCGTTATCCCTACACTAAAGGGTTGGTTGCCTGATGCGCTTTTCCTTACAACATCAGGCATGGTTTATTATTTGGCAAAGGGGTTTTTACGACCCCATGCCCTTGCTGTCATCAACCACAGTTATTGGCGGTGGGCCTCGCCTTTGACTAAGAAGTCCACCTGCGAGGCAGCAGTTTCCACAGTTATTGGCGGTGGGTTTAGCCTTTTACTAAAAAGTAAGACTGCAAGGCAGCAGTTTCCACAGTTATTGGCGGTGGTCTTAGCCTTTACTAGTAAGACTGCAAGGCAGCAGTTTCCACAGTTATTGGCGGTGGGTTTAGCCTTTTACTAAAAAGTAAGACTGCAAGGCAGCAGTTTCCACAGTTATTGGCGGTGGGTTTAGCCTTTTACTAAAAAGTAAGACTGCAAGGCAGCAGTTTTCACAGTTATTGGCGGTGGGCTTAGCCTTTTACTAAAAAGTAAGACTGCAAGGCAGCAGTTTCCACAGTTATTGGCGGTGGGCTTAGCCTTTTACTAAAAAGTAAGACTGCAAGGCAGCAGCTGTCCTTTTAGTCGCCTTTTACGACACGCAGGACCTACGGTGGTAGTATTCTTACACCTCTACCACAGGGTGGTAGGATTTTTCTAACATATGACTTCGTTAATTCAGTAAGTCAGTAGCTACATAGTTTATATAAGAAAAACCTTCAATATATAAAGTATATAATGGCGTACTGCATATAATTCTTCGATTTTACAGTCAAGAAGCTGACCCTCACCTGGAATAAAGTTCACACTCTACCAGACATAGCTTTAGTATCCCCAAGTACAGCTAAGCGTGCACAGACATGACTCTTTCATACTAAAAATTATTTTCGAGGATTTCTGGGTGAGTGTGATAAGGAAATAGGTATACTTCAGTGATTCTTGTGTCTCTGGGGTTCATATGAATCCGAAATTTGGTCTTAAAATGTAACTGATGCAGATATAATGAAGGTCATTAGGTAGTTCAAGGATTGTTATAGAAACACGTTGATGAGTTTAAAAGTAACTAGAATGTTTAATTACTCTCTCCATTCTGACTTGTAAATTATGAAAAAGAACAATTATTTTGTATATCCATTCCTTAGGAAAATATTCCATTGGGGAAAATGTGCACATCTCCTCAGACGGCAAATTGAATTCATCAAAACTGTAACACTATACACCTTTTAATCTCAGCAGCTTAGCTCTTACAACATTCCATCTGCTTCATGATGGACTTCATTATATCTGCATCAGTCACTTTTAAAAGAACTTTTGGATTTATATTATTCACAAAACGTCAAGCATCGTGCATATATACCTATTTCCTCATGCAATTTATAGGTCAGTCCTTTAAATTAATAATGCTACTACATGATTTTTCAGCCGCTAAATAAATGGTCATCAAAAATATTCTACTGTTACTTTTAATATCATCAACCCATGAACTTCCTAATGATCTTCATTATGTCTGCATCAGTCACTTATAAAACAAAATTTCGGATTCATATGAATCCCAGAGACACAAGAATCGTTGCCCAAACATTGGGTCATTAACATCTCTACGTGAGGTCTTTTCCTTGCCAACTACTTTAGCCTCGAATTCCTGACTACATTCTTCTTCAGATATATCAGTGATATCTCTCTCTCTCTCTCTCTCTCTCTCTCTCTCTCTCTCTCTCTCTCTCTCTCTCACTTCCCCTCCATTTCAGTTACATTCACCATTGTGGTTCCTATCCTCTAATGTACATTGTATTCCAAGATTTCATTCAAGCTGCTTAGCCTGCATATCCCATTTCTACCTTTTACTCAGTCATTTGAAAACTCCGAATTATTTAACCCATCCTCCAGGCTATCCTGTTCTATTCTCTCCCTATGATCAGACCGTCTCCAAATTTTTTAATGTCTTCAACTTGTGCAAAACTTTTTATGACCGGCATTTCTCTCCTACTACAACATTTTCGAACGCTACATATATATCATATATAATATATATATATATTATTATATATATATATATATATATATACAAAGCCTGAAGATCCAATTGACAAGTGTATTTAAAAAAAGAGCAAAGAATTTAGGAAGTTAAGAGGGCATTGTTGCTATTACAATTGCATATTGTATCTGGTAAAAAAATGACCGCCAGTTAGATTCTACACACCACACACAATGATAGTAATATATATAATATATAGTTTATATATATATATATATATATATATATATATATATAATACATATGTGTGTGTGTGTAGAATCTACTGGTCATTTTTTACCAGATACATATGCAATTGTAATAGCACAATGCCCTCTTAACTTCCTAAATTCTTTGCTCTTTTTTTTAATACATTTTGTCACTTGGATCTTCAGGCTTTGTAGTATTGCGTATCCAAAAAAGCGCAAAGAATTTTGCATTGTTGCTATTACAATTGCTTATATATAATATATATATATATATATATATCTATATATATATATATATATATATATATATAAATATATATGTATGCATATATATTGTCGTAGTGACATAGTCAGACTAGCAACAAACTAAAAAGCAAAACCGCGCCCACGGATGCCTTCCCTAAATTAGTCTTTTAATACTTCTGATAAATCGGCTTCAAGATAAGGAGATAGAGTTGGGTCAATGGAAAACAAATCAGATATTTTGGTACAAAGGATTCTTCCCTTCATAAAGTCTGATACATGGATTACTTTGTTGGTCTTTTCACAGCCAGTTTGTAGTGAGTATTGAATATATAAATATATCTGTGTATGTATATGACATATTATATCTATATAAATATATATATCTATATATATATATGTGTGGTGTGTGGATAATATATATATATATATATATATATATATATTATATATATATATATATATAATATATATATATATATATATATATATATATTATATATATCTATATATATTATATATATATATATATATATTATATCATATAATAAATACCATAAATGTATTATATAGTATATAAATATTACATATATAGTATATGCACATATATGTATATATATATTATATTTACATCTGCAAGGTTCTTATCTGCTTCCAACGTCTCTCTCTCTCTCTCTCTCTCTCTCTCTCTCTCGTCCATCTCTCTCTCTCTCTCTCTCTCTCTCTCTCTCTTATGTTACTTATCTGCTACGAACGTTTTCCTTACTATATTTATTCCTATCTGAAAAGAAGGGTTTATTCTGATAAAAAAAAAAAAAAAAAACCGATCGCCAGCCTCATAGACATCATAAACATCTTTCCATCTGAAGTTCCCTTCTTTTCCTCGTCCCGAAACAGAAGGGATACATACAAATATATGTGAGTTACATGAAAAAAAAAAAAAAAAAAAAAAAAAAAACAAAAGTACAGTATTATTATTCTTATTATTATTATTAGTTATTATTTATTATTATTATATTATTATTATTATTATTATTATTATTATTGATTATTATTATTATTATTTTGTTTTTCGGATTCCGTTTTGTAAATGTACAAAATCGCTTCCTTATTCATCATAAGCAGTTCAATTTTTATCTTTCACAAATGAATTCCTCTTGCAGAAAATAGAATCAATCAATCTATTGATTATTGCAATAACAAAGAATATAACATATATATACTTTATATATTTATGATGTATATATGTAAGTATATGTATTTTTGATACACATTTTACATAACGTTTGGACTTTTATTACTTCATACATACATATATATATACTATATTATACTTATATATATATAATATATATATATATATAGCTTATATAATATATATATATATATAATATATATATATCAATATAGATGTAGATATAGATTAGATATATATATTAATCTATATATCTATATATATATATGATATACATACATACATACACACACATATACATATATATACTATATATTATATAGATATATATATATATATATATATATATATATATACAATATTATATATATATATTTATATATTTATATGGCAAATATATTATATATATATATATATATATAATATATATATATATCTATATAATATAGAAGAATTATACATCCATCATAACACACATATACATATATATATCTTATATAATATAGATCTCTATAATATATATAATATATACACATATATATTATTATATATATATATATATATATAATTTATATGCAAATTATATATCTATATATATAATATAAATATATATATATCATATATATGTATATAAATACATATATATATGTATATAATATCTGATAGTAAAGGAACATCGAGTCGAAAGATCTTGTAGAACCCCGTTGTTTATTTTATCCTCGTGGTTTATACCTTTATTTATGGATTTATCACGTTCCAAATTTTCGTGATTCAGTTATGCATATATATATATATATTATATAATATAATATATATATATATATAATATATATATATATATATATATATATATATGTGTGTGTGTGTGTGTGTGTGTGGTGTGTGTGTTGTGTGTGTGTGTGTATAAAGCACTGAATAAGAGCAAAAACGAAAGTTATCCAATAACAGTACGAACAACGAAAATAAAAAAAAAATTCATATGGAAGAAGGAAGAAATAAACACGTTTAAGCCTAAAGAAAAAGACACCATCAAAATCCAGCGAAGCAGTCTACAGGCGCCCCATCCATTTATTAAACAGTACGTAACCGTCGTCTTATATAAGAAGCAGCGCCACTGCTCGCGAATAGAAAGCCATTTCCCTCGCTACAACGATCGGATCTTAATGGCGGGTGCAGATTTCCTTATCTCGGAGAAGCTGAGGAGAACAGTGACAAAGAAAGGCCTCGAGGAACGGACCTCTGCTGTCGCCGAATATTACGCCAACGCAAAACGGGATGGCTATTTCGACAGGAATTGCCCCCTACGGTTGCGGATATTCAGCCTCCCCTCTCTCTCTCTCTCTCTCTCTCTCTCTCTCTCTCTCTCTCTCGTCTCTCTCTCTCTCCTCTCTCTTCTTCTCTCTCTCGTCTCTCTCAGCAGTGAAACAGTTGGTCCACATGACTCTCTCTGAGAAGGGGGGATCGCTTTCTTTTTCTATTTTCCTCTGTCTCTCTCTTTGCTCAGAGAGGAAATAATTGCTTAGGGAAAATGTTATAACTTTCTCGTAAAAGGAGTATATATATATATATATATATATATATATATATATATATATATATGTGTGTGTGTGTGTGTGTGTGTGTGTGTGTGCGTGTGTGTGTGTGTGTATGCATATATATATATATATATATATATATATATATATATATATATATTATATATATATATATATGTATAGTATACACACACACAGAGATGTATATATATATATATATATATATTATATATATATATATATAATTATATATAATGGGTATGTATATATTTATATATATATATATATATATACATATATATGTGTTAAATAAAGGTATAAGCCACGAAGGAAAGTGACTTATACCTTTATTTATGCATTTATCACGTTACAAAGTTTCGTGATTCAGTTATACATACATACATACCTACATATATATATATATATATATATATATATATATGTATATACATTTTATGTGTATGTACATACACATTCGCGGGTGTTCGTGAATATGTATGTGCGCGTGCATATTTTTGTGTATTCGTTTTATCTACATGTTTTCACCCCTCACTTTTTTAAGCAAATGCTATACGCATTTTGTATAAAACAAATAAGACTGAGAATAAATCAAGTAAGTTTATTATTTAAATAATATGAGTCTATTGTCTTTTCAGAAAAGCCTCCTAAAATTTGAATAGGTGTTAAATGGTGACAGCATTGCATCTATCAGCTCAACCTGAACTGAATTGCTCGTCTCCTAAACTCCGTTAAAATTTTGTCAAAAAGTGAAACTCCTTCATCTTCCCCAGGTTTCCTTAACACCTACGGAGGGGGCGTGGGCGGCGTGGTCAGCAACTTCGCCCTTCTGGACCAGATCGCGGCCCTCAACTGGATAGCCGAAAACATCGCCCAGTTCAGCGGCGACCCCGCCCGAGTGACGCTCTTCGGGCGGGATACGGGCGCCGCTTGCATTTCGTACCTCATGGAAAGCCCGATTGTTCCTCCCGGTGAGTAGGATGCCTTTGCGAGACCCGTTTCGGCTGACCAACAGATGGACTCTTTCCAGGAGGATCCAGAGGAGCTGGAATTGTCTTCTTGTAGTTTCAGAAAAATGTTGATCTCATAGATTATTCTTATGTTGATGTGGATCGTTTTGTATGATAGTAAATCAACAATGAATTCGGTTACTTATTACGGGTAAGAGTGACTGTTTATTCTGATGAAGTCGGATTCTTGATAATGTAAGTGACGCTTTATAATAATGAGTAAAATCAGTGCCCAACACTTAAACTTCCTTACTTTTATTGCCCAAAAGATGATCGTGCTGCAAGCAGACACACTAACTAACTCTCTCTCTCTCTCTCTCTCTCTCTCTCTCTACACACACACACACACATATTTATATTTATATATATATATATATATATATATATATATATATATATTGTGTGTGTGTGTGTGTGTGTTATGTATGTATGTATGTATGCATGCATGCCAAATACAAATCTCTGGAATGAGTTTTGTCTTTACCAGGACTCTTCCAGCGGGTAGTTTTGATGTCTGGCTGGTCAGGATGCCCTTGGTCTCAAGTCCCAGCCCCTTTAAGCATCACCCTACGGCTGGCAGTAGCTGCCGGCTGCCCTGTTCCGGATGACCCTTCAGCCACTCATCCACGCACTGTCGCCTGTCTGAGGGCCGCGCCCCTGGAGGCTCTCATGAGCGCAGCGCGAGAAGTTGAAACCCCGGCCTTCATGCCAGCCTGGGGCCCGAGCGAAGACGGGGTCGTCGTTTCCAAGGGCAGGAGAGGGTCGTCCTTGAGCCGGCAGCCCGTGGAGGTCGTCATAGGATACACGCCCTGGGAGGCCTGGTCGTGGCTAGGCGAAGGCCTCATCAGTAACGGCGTCGACGACCGCACCTTCGAGAGGGTCGCCCGCACCTGGGTGAGGAACACCCGTCACCATCACCTGAGGGAGGTGCTGGCGGCGGCGCTGCAGGAGTACACCGACTGGACGGCGGTGACTCCGGGGCCTCAGGCGCGGAGGGACCTCCTCCTGCACCTGCTGGGGGATGCTGGGGTCATCGCGCCGCTGCATCAAGCGGCCGATGCCCTCGCTCGCCACACGAAGGTCTTCATGTTCTTGTGCGACCTGGCAAACAGAGTTCCTGGACAGGTGAGGCTTCGGAGTCTCTTATCATTGCACATTTCAGAATGCTTTTATATTTTTCAAGCATTCCATTTCCTTTATCATTTGTTCATCGACAAAAAAAGGACATTTAGTTTTACTGGCATAGCTGTATTCATGATAGCTAAATAATTTACATAATTTCAATTTATTCGGATACTGAAGTAGCTTTTTCCTGTTGTTAAAGCAAATAGCCAGCTGCATCATACAAGCCTTTTCCTAAATCCATGAAAAAAAAAAAAGTGTTGCGTACATGCTTACTCATGAGAGCAAAATATTTATGTAATTTCTACTCATTCATGCGCAGAAGAACCGTTTGTCCAATGTTAAAGCAGTAACCAAAATGCATAACAAAAGCGTTTGCTCTAATCTACCAAGGAAATTCACAGCATCACAAATCTATCGTTTTCTTCTCTTCACAATCTGCCAACAGATACAGGCACCCGGATGGGAACTCGGCTTAATATGGGGGACGGGACTGAGTGACGTCACGGAGTCTCCTGGGGCGCCTTCTCCGCCAATTAAGGTTCCTGCGCTGACGCAGCTCTCCGAAGACTTCATTACCTTATTGACGAATTTCGCCAAGTCAGGGTAAGTCTCTCTGGGGTCATCTTCAAAATATTTTACAAAAATCGACTTTCCATTCAGTGATCTTTATAGAATGTTTGGTGATTTGTAAACACTGGTCCATCTCAGTGGATAAAGAAGACTTCCATTGTGCCATTTATGAAAAATATTGGATTAAATCATAAGTAAGCTCCAATATATACAAGGTACGTAAATATATGAACAGTGGAATTAAGTAACTTTATTGCCAGGTTAAATAACATAATATAACTTTGGCGTAATGAAATATATTTAATATAATGTTAGTGTGATCAGTTCATTATAGAATTCAGCTATATATGGAATCTTTGATATTTTTTAGATTTTCGTCGACGTATATCTTTTCATCTTCTCATATAAACACAAGAACATACTATGTGTTAGCTATCAAATATTTTTCAGAACTACAATTTTATTTGCAAGATTACTAAGGATAGTAACTTATTTCAACTAAATATTAAACATGTTTAAACTAAAACAATAAATCTCTGAAATCACTACATGACTTTATCCAGTTAAAAGCACCTCGATTTGATAGATTCAAGTTAAAATTAGCTTTGCATTATAATAAAATTCATTTGGTTCGTAAGAGAGAATAAATTTTGCTCCATGATCATTTTTTTTTATAGAAGTTAATTAGATGGCCGCAGTTTGTTTTATATAAAGGCATTAAAACTATATTGACAGGAAAAGATATACGTAAGTCTTTAAAGGTATATTGATATAGATAAATGTTTTTTTAAAGAGAAAAAATTAGTCCCATGATATTTTTTTATAAAAGCTAAGTAGATGCACACATTTTGTTTTAATAAAAAGGTAATAAAACTAGACTGATGGAAAACGTTTTCTTTTGCCAGCATGAGCATTTGTTGAACGCGCTAGTGTAATTCGCGAGGCAGAAAAACATTATTGAACGTCAAGTAATAATGATTAACGCTCTAAGTAGCATCTGTCTCGATTTTGAGCTCTTCATACCTGAGTAAGAGTCAAAATGGATTGGTAACAAGCTCATATCTCAAACAGCACCTTTACTTGTAACCATCAAATTGTCGAAACAGCAATTAATTTCTAAATTCAAATCTAGATTCAAGGGCAACATAGAGCACAGATCCCGAGGAATTATTGTAATGGTATTTCTTTCCATACGTGTGTGAATGTGCATGCATTTATATAAACATATTTCACAAACAGAAGCGCAAAAGTTAATCTATGTAAAAGCACGCCACTGGCAAATAATAATTAGAGATCAGGGCAGGAGACAAGAGCACCAAAATGAAAGCATTCTTTGTTGCTTATGCGGTAACTCCGACCATTAATGCTCATTTTAATGCTCGGTAAAGCATGTCTGGAATTTGCATAATTCATAACACTTTGAAAAAATGGGAATTGAATGAGAGAGGTACTATCATAATATTCACAAATACTGTAAAATGACATTCGTAACACACACGTCTTCTTAGTTAATATTTGTGGTAATAGCCTAAATACGTTAGTATAGGTCTTATTCATGCTAAGAAACTTGCTCCGTATATGGTAATCATAAGCGTTCATTTTAATTTTTATTTCAGCAACACTTGACTGTTTGCTGGAATCTGTTACCGCCTCAGAAAATCCAAAAACTTAATGTTGTAAGCTCATTAAATGAATAGCAAAGAGCTGACATATTATTTAAGGGTGATTTATTACAGAAAGGAAAAAGATTTCATTCAGATATCACGATGCTTGAAAAATATCATTTAGTGTCACGAATCATGGGACACTGATCGTGCTTTCACCTTGTAATTGAAGTATTCTTGAAACAGACAATTGAGTAAATTAAAATCCAAAACTAAATAAATACGCAAATAACTGAATAAGTAAATAAATGCTGAAATAAATGAATAAATATTTAAATTAGTAAATATATCAATAAATAAATGAATGAATAGATACATGCAGAAATAAGTGATTAAATATATAAATTGCTAAATAAATAAATAAATAAATATTTCTTTAATGAGTAATAAAAAAGAACAAAAATGTTAATACCAGATATTTCAAACCGCACACTTTTTTAAAGCAAACTTTCACCGGTTACCAGTCATCATATAATGAATGTTTACACATCTGCATTCCACGATGATATTTGCATAAGTTAATTACAATACGTTTGACATTTTATCTCAGCTCTCATTGAAATACGTTTAATAACGCATACTTATTTTTCAAAATTCGACCTTTATAGATAACTAGCGATTATATAAGGACAGTTTACACACCTGCATTTTTCAATTACGTTTAGATAAATAAATAAAACGTCGTCTGGCATTTTATTACAAATCTCATTACTAGATGTTGAATATGGCA
>NC_087201.1:69867706-69872706 GCF_015104395.2 Macrobrachium nipponense
TATATATATATATATATATTATATATCTATATATATATATATATATATATATATATATATATATATATAGTTATACACACACTAACAGGACCTCACAGAAACTTGTGGTATCAAAAGCGGAGATATTTTTTTGAATAAATATCTCCTCTTGATACCATCCAGTTTTTCAATAAGGTCCTGTTAGTAATTGTGTTAATACATAGTACAATTGTATGAATGATAAAATTAACATATAATATATATAGATATATATATATATATATTTATATATATATATATATATATATATACACGTAGAGAGAGAGAGAGAGAGAGAGAGAGAGAGAGAGAGAGAGGGAGAGATGCGAGAGAGAGAGAGAGAGAGAGAGAGAGAGAGAGAGAGATTATTTTCTTCTGACCCTTTAAGAGTAACTCATTTTGACAAATGCAAACCTCCACTGTATATTTTTACTTTCAGACATATTCTATCTTCCATTATGCAAATGATAATCCTATTTAACAACTTCCTTAATTAAGTGAACTGACATTTAGTTAATACTGTGAAACAAATCCATCGTATCATATCATACTTTCTCACAAGAAAGCCCCAAGTTTTCTTGTGCGCCTCAGAAAGAAAAATTTCAATATTGCTGCACCCTATTGCTAAGAGGAAACAACTCATAAATTATCATGTCTTTTATCTTTCACAGGGATCCCAACTTACCCAGAGAATCGCCCTCGCCTGGTTTCGCAGCTGTGGCTTGGCCCAGATATATCCCAGAGTCGAGAAAATACCTCAGAATTGGTGAGAAGCGTCCCAACCTTTTTGGGCACTTGTGTGTGTGTTGGCGTATGTATGTTTGTGTTTTGTACGTGTGTGTGAGTTTGTATGTATACAACTGCCTACTGATAATCTTGGGTATGTGTGTACGTGTAGTTGGTGAGCTGTCTTACTTTATCCTCTTTGGCTACTCGTACGAGCTTTTGCGTACGTACGTATGTTTCCGTGTATGTGCGTGTAATTGTGTGTGTAACCACCTATTAATAATCCTTAGTCTGTATGTACGTGTGCGAGAGTAATTTCATATTCCCTATCAATATTCTTGAGTGATAGTGTGCGTTTTTTATTTTGCTTTATTTTGATTTTGAACTTTAGTACTGTACCTTTTCCATTATTATTATTATTATTAGTAGTAGTAGTAGTAGTAGTAGTAGTAGTAGTAGTAGTAGTAGTAGTAGTAGTAGTAGTGGTGGTGGTGGTAGTAAGGTGCATTTACATACTTTCCATTTAGATGCATTATCGAGAATGACATGTTCACAGACATAAGGAAATTATTGGTTGGTTTCAAGAGATCCTTTCTATGCAATATAGCACAAGCAATGCCTTCTCAGTAAATGATATTCAGTCATTGCTTGATTTTAAATACAGCATAAAATGATCAAGACAGCGAGAAATTAATTTATGTAGGTATTTTATTAATTATTTTATTTATTTATTTTTACTGCAGTAAATATCACGTATTGAAATATTTTACCAATAACCACAACAAGGAGAAATATAGACGTCAGAAAATGATTGTGTTAATAAATATCATTAAAGTGAATAGGTAGAATAAGAATGTTAATGTTTGTTTGTTTACATGGAAACGTGTGGTAATAATTAAATCATAAGAATTACATAATAACCAGTTAAATTTTAATGAGATATGAAAAGAGCCTAAGTATTTTGTTTCAATTCGCGAAAAAATGAGTAGTCACTCAAAGAGATATTATTGTATTGTAATGATGGAGTGCTTAAAAATAGACTCTAGGAAACAAGAATTAAAACAGTCATTGGTTGGTTGACAAAATGAGATATTTAAAAGAGGATATTAATAATAAAAACAAATATAAACTAAGGAAATGAAGGATAGGTTTTAGCCAGAGCACCTTAATGAAGCATGCAAAAGATTGATAAATAAATGAATTTTACAATAAAAAATTGCAAACGCTGGTGTTCTGTACGATGGAGATAAAGGCATTACTACTTAAAACAGAGCACCTTGTACTTTGAACATTTATTCATATTTTTACTTATTTGTCAATTTATCAATTTGTCTTTTTTTTCCAAATAGCAGATCTCCTCTCTTTGTATTTCTGATTATCTTTTGTAACTTGAATTTCAAGTCAATGGCCCTGTAGGCTTGTTCCATATAAATTGAGTTTATCTTCAGATTAATAATAATAATAATAATAATAATAATAATAATAATAATAATGAAGCAAACCCTCTCTCAAGCATACTTTATTAAAAGTAATGGCCACTTCAGCAGCGTTACGCTTGTAGAGATTCTTCTCTGTTTTTCGAATAGCGGCTTTTTCAGTAATACTTAAACAGACTAGTAGAACGCCTATGGAGATCATTTTCAAATGCAGGGTCAAGATTAGTGTATATATTGATATTTCAGTTTTCACAGATAAACTATGATATTCATGGTCATCAAAGAGAGAGAAAGAGAGATACACCGTGAATGACTTTGATGACTATGATATCATAGTTTATCTGTAAAAACTGAAATATAAATATATACACTAATCTCGACCCTACATTTAAAAATGACTCCATAGGCGCTCTACTAGCTTGTTTAAGTAGTACTGAATAAGCCGCTATTCGAAAAATAGAGAGCATCTCTACAAGCGTAACGCTGCTGAAGTGGCCATTACTTTTAATAAAGTATGCTTGAGGGAGGGTCTGCTTCCTAAGAATTATTATTATTTTTTTTTTTTTTTTTTTTTTTTTTTTTTTTTGCTCTATCACAGTCCTCCAATTCGACTGGGTGGTATTTATAGTGTGGGGTTCCGGGTTGCATCCTGCCTCCTTAGGAGTCCATCACTTTTCTTACTATGTGTGCCGTTTCTAGAATCACACTCTTCTGCATGAGTCCTGGAGCTACTTCAGCCTCTAGTTTTTCTAGATTCCTTTTCAGGGATCTTGGGATCGTGCCTAGTGCTCCTATGATTATGGGTACGATTTCCACTGGCATATCCCATATCCTTCTTATTTCTATTTTCAGATCTGATACTTATTCCATTTTTTCCCTCTCTTTCCTCCTTCAACTCTGGTGTCCCATGGTATTGCGACATCATGAGTGATACTTTCTGCTTGACTTTGTCAATCAACGTCACGTCTGGTCTGTTTGCACCGTATCACCCTATCCGTTCTGATACCATAGTCCCAGAGGATCTTTGCCTGATCGTTTTCTTATCACTCCTTCAGGTTGGTGCTCGTACCACTTTATTACTGCAAGGTAGCTGATGCTTCTTGCACAGGCTCCAGTGGAGGGCTTTTGCCACAGAATCATGCCTCTTTTTGTACTGGTTCTGTGCAAGTGCCGGGCATTCACTTGCTATGTGGTTTATGGTTTCATTTTTCGTATTGCACTTCCTACATATGGGAGAGATGTTATTTCCGTCTATCGTTCTTTGAACATATCTGGTTCTTAGGGCCTGATCTTGTGCCGCTGTTATCATTCCTTCAGTTTCCTTCTTTAGCTCTCCCCTCTGTAGCCATTGCCAATTGTCATCGCTGGCTAGTTCTTTAGTCTGTCTCATGTATTGTCCGTGCATTGGTTTGTTGTGCCAGTCCTCTGTTCTGTCTGTCTTTCTCCTGTCTCTGTATATTTCTGGGTCTTCGTCTACTTTTATTAGTCCTTCTTCCCATGCACTCTTTAGCCACTCGTCTTCACTGTTTTTCAGATATTGCCCCAGTGCTCTGTTTTCGATATTGACGCAGTCCTCTATACTTAGTAGTCCTCTCCCTCCTTCCTTTCGTGTTATGTATAGTCTGTCTGGGTTTAGTGCTTTGTGTATTGTCATATGTTTCCTGGTTTTCTGATCTATGCTGCGGAGTTCTGCCTTCGTCCATTCCACTATTCCTGCGCTGTATCTGATTACTGGCACTGCCCATGTGTTTTATGGCTTTTATCATATTTCCGGCGTTGAGTTTTGACTTGAGTATCGCCTTGAGTCTCTGCATGTATTCTTTCCTGATCGGTGCCTTCATCTCTTGGTGTTTTATATCCCCCCCTCCTTCCATTATTCCCAGGTATTTGTATCCTGTCTCGTCTATGTGTTTGATGTTGCTCCCATCTGGTAGCTTTATCCCTTCAGTTCTCGTTACTTTGCCTTTTTGTATGTTGACTAAGGCGCATTTTTCTATTCCAAACTCCATCCTGATGTCCCCAGATACAATCCTTACAGTCTGGATTAGGGTATCTATTTCCTTGATGCTCTTACCATACAGCTTGATGTCGTCCATGAACATCAGATGGTTGATTCTGTTGCCTCTTTTCTTGAGTTGGTACCCGGCATCCATCTTCTGTAGTACTTTTGTCATGGGAATCATGGCTACTACGAAGAGTAGTGGGGACAGTGAGTCGCCCTGGAAGATCCCTCTCCTGATATTAAACCTCTGCTAGTCTTATTCCAGAGCTTGTAAGTATTGGTATTCCAGTTGCGCATTGTATTTTTGAGGTAGCTGATGGTGTTTTCCTCTGCCCATATATTTTCAGGCATTCTATTAGCCATGTGTGTGGTATCATGTCGAAGGCTTTCTTATAGTCTATCCATGCCATGCTTAGGTTGGTTTTCCTTCTCCTACTGTTCTTCATTACCATTTTGTCTATCAGGAGCTGGTCTTTTGTGCCCCTACACTTCCTTCTGCAGCCTTTCTGTTGGTGGGGGATGGTGTTTGTCTCCTCTAGGTAGTTGTATAGCCTTTCACTGATGATACCTGTTAGTAATTTCCACATTATTGGTAGGCAGGTGATAGGCCTGTAGTTACTGGCTATATTTCCCTTACTCTTGTCTTTTTGTACTAAGGATGTTCTTCCTGTGGTCATCCATTTGGGTGCTTGGTGATTTGAGATACAATGCTGGAGTTGTTCTGCTATTCGTGGGTGTAGGCCTTGAAGTTTTTTCAGTCCAGTATCCATGGACTTCATCGGGACCTGGGGCTTTCCAGTTTGGCATTTTCTTTAGTT
>NC_087201.1:69877706-69889287 GCF_015104395.2 Macrobrachium nipponense
GAATACTTATAGTGCAAATGAATTCCAAACGAATTCCAGTCACAAAGGGTTTTTTTGGATTCACCTAAAACCTGGATCTTCTAGACTTCGTGGTTTGGAATGGAACTTTGCCCAGTAGGACGTCCACGCGTTAGTCGCTTACATATTCCCATCAGACCCCAAAGGGACATTAGCGCACCAATCTACTTGGAAGAACCAGTTCATGGTTATAAATAGTTTAGCATTTCGGTTACATTCCTATTCACACAGCAATTTTTTATTTATGAGAAAATTCCGTTTATAAGTGGAAATTATAAGGCATGAAAGGCAAAGAGAGAGAGAGAGAGAGAGAGAGAGAGAGATAAAGGTTGAAAAAACCAACGCCTGTAGGGTGTTTTAGTAAGTGGACCAAGATGGAGAATTTCAGGTATATTTCATTAATTTTGTAGGTATGGAAGCAATAGAAGAAGATATGTGATCAGTATAATATATATATATATATATATATATATATATATATATATATATATATATATGTATATATATATATATATATATGTATAGTGTGTGTGTGTGTGTTTATGGATATATACATATATATATATATGTGTTGTGTGTGTGTGTGTGTGTGTGTGTGTGTGTGTGTATGTTGCAACTACTTGGAAATCTTAGCTTAATGATAAATAATATTGCCAAGATCAGGAAGAACCTTCGAAAGCTCGTATAGTAAGGAATGTTCTTCCTGGTCTTGGCAATATTGTTTATTATTAAGCTATCTATCTATCTATCTATATATATATATATATATATATATATATATATATATATATATATATATATATATATATATATATATAATATATATATATACAGTTTTATGTATGTATACGTATATACATACATAATAAATTTGAATATATCATCAGAAACGTAAGATATGCTCAGTAGTACCGATTCCTTACATTTAACATATTGCTAGACAAGAAATATATTGAAACAAACCCTGAATACTCTGTCTCCATTAACACAAAATTCCCCGGGAAATAATTATGTTAAAATATGCGAGTATAATACTGCCATTAATCATTACATCACACACGTACATTTGTACGTACACAAATGGCCCTTTGTGTATAACGCGCGCGCGCACACACACACACACGCACACACACACGCAATGACGCGTACCACGCAACTGTGCATTTGCCGTGTTCACTTTCAAAGTCGATGTGGCCGTTCCCCTATTAGCTATAATGTGGCAAGGGGAACATCAGCTTTAAGGCCCGAACGTGATCCCTGGACATGCAAACGGGGAGAGAGAGAGAGAGAGAGAGAGAGAGAGAGAGAGAGAGAGAGAGAGAGAGAGAGAGGTTGTCACTGTAGGAAGTCATTCACCAGGGCAGAACAAGATGTGCCCTACAGCGTGATAAATAGAAAAAGCAGTCACCATGCGTTAGCGTTAAAAGAGGATTAAATGATTCCAGGATTTTAGGGGACTGTCTTTATTCCCTGGTTCGATTTAAAATGTGTTAGAACGAAGATCGCTTTTGTTAATTCACTAAACAACATTTCACTAGAGAACATTCGAATTCAAATCGTTCCTCAACGTATTGGCTGAACGTTTGTGGAAATTGTTTGCGGAAAAATTCATCACACATCAATACTAATTGGATTTTGAGGGATTAACAGTTTCCTGATTCGACTGAAGCTCTGTTAGAATTAAGCTCGCTTTATTAATTCACTGAATAATATTTCACTAAATAATATTTGACTTCAAATTATTTGTCGATATAATTGCTAAACATTCATGGCAACTTTGACCTAAAAACTAATGATTCACGAATATTTGCTGTTGCTGTTACGTGGCCCACTTGATAAAAATTCCGAGAATTTATTATTAAATAATAAAAGCATTTGGCTGAAATTGCTTCGTGAAATACTACCACAGATATAAAGATATATATATATAATATATAATTATATTTATTATTTTATATATATTATTATATTATAATATATATTATATATATTATTTTTTAATCTATATAGTATTTCACGGAAGCAATTTGCCAAAATGCTTATATATTATAATAAATTCCCGGAATATCATGGGGCCACCGTACAGCCTACAAGCAAATATCGTTGAATCATTAGTCTTTAGGTCAAAGTTGCCATGAATTGTTTAGGCATTATATCGACAAATAATTGAAGCAAAATATTATTTTAGTGAAATATTTATTAAATAAAAATATTTGACTCAAATATTCAAATTTTCACTTAAATAATATTTTAGTGAAATATATATATATAATATATATTATATATATATTAATATATATAATATAATATATATATATATATATATATTATAAAGTATATGTATATTCAATTTACCGATTATGTAGCTACCTCCGAAATTACAACATTTAAATAATATGCCAAGAATTACCGTAGTCCCAAAATTTGAAATAAAATTAAATCAAATTCATATTACTGCTAATTACAGACATTTCAGATTACAGTTTAACAATATTCTTGGTCCCATAAAGAATAATTCTTCATTTGTCTGATTTCAATATAACGAATAATGTTACAAGATACCATAATATTTTTCATTTATATGATAAGATTTTGAAAATAAATTTCAATTATAGCTTTAATTGCATCTCATATTATAGTGCGATAATGCATCATCACTGATAACACGTCATATGAAGGGAATCCTAGAATGTAAATACGTAGTTAGTATATAGAAAATTAATATTTTTTTTCATTATCAGTATAATTCACAACAATTGGGGTGTAATGAAGGATTATCCATGATCATTGTTGCTTAAAAATGATAACAATTGTTATTTCCGTGTGTTTATTGGTTATGAAAGTCGCTGATGAACATAAAGTTTGCAATAATTGTCGACCAGTTTCCGAAAATTCAGTATCCATTTAAAAAGGCGTTATCATGATCCAATGAGTATCTTATCCATAAATGCGTTTCGATTGAAATTATCCTCTTGTAAAATACGAACTTTTATCACGGACACCGGAACAATACTTATATTTGCAATCATTAAGCCACAACTATCGTTTACTACCCAATTCACTTTAACTGGGGAATAGCTTACACCCAAGGGGAATTATTTATAACTAATAATGCTCTCATGAAATGAACCCTGTTCATATGGAACAGACACACGGCGGCCAACGACTTGAAATTCAGCTTCCAAAGAACAGGGTTTTCGTTTGAAAGAAGTTACAGAAAGACATTATGAAATACAGAAAGAAGAGGTCAATTATTAGAAAACACAGATTAAATAAACAAATTGATAAATAAATAGACAAAAATTAAAGGATTTGTGGCTTCATACTTGCAGAATATATGACCAACCACTCTGCTATGTAAACAAATGTATAACGTTCATAAAATCTTCCACGAGTTCATTCTTTACACACTCTTCTACAATATATAACCAACTTCCCGTCTATGTAAACAAGGTTAAAGTTTTATCAATTCTTCCAATATTTCCTTCTTAACATACTCTTGTATAATACACATCTTCCCTGTTGTGGTGGTGTTGGATGTATACAGTTGTCAAATGTTTTGAGATTTGGTCATCATCGACGGTGGTTTTATCAATGACAACTTATTTCAGCAAAGTGTCAAGTATGTCTCTCTCAACATACATCCTGGTTGGTGAGAGACATAGACTTGGTATATATACTTTGCTAAGTTACCGTCGATGCATATGTCTGAAAAAAATTAAAGACTGCTTATTCGACACCTTATGAAGAAGGTTTATACGTGATTATCAATACTTAAAAATAATAACTCCTATCATTTCCATGTGTATATTAGTTATTAAACTTGTTCATGAACGTATAGCTAGAAGTATTCATCGAACAGTTGTTGGTATTTCAGTGCTTCATATTATGATCTAAAATTTATATGAACATTTATCGAAACATTCTTAACAATTGTGAACAAGTAACTGTTATGAACCAATTAATTTTCTCATCCATAGATGTGTTAAGAATTTTAATAAATAAGCTTAATTAACATGTAAACAACTGAGTATCTCCCACCAATGTCACCTTTTAAGAAATGTCACAGCATCAACTCAGCAACAAGTTTGTAAGCTTTAGAAGAGCCTTCCTTGATTTCAATCCTCAAATCTCACGCCATCTGTGGCTCCTCCACCATCTCCCACCCCCAGTATCAGCCCGAAGATGCTGCTGCCTGAACCGGACGAATACGTTCGCTATTCCACGGCGCTGTTGGTGACAGTCGGCCTGGGAATTTCGTTGCTGCTTCTCAATGGGCTCATATTCCTCCTTCTCTTCTGGAGGAGGCCCTCTCATACCTGTCAGGGACACCATCCCCAGTCTCAGGTAAGATACGTTGATTGGGAGATAATTAGAGATCTGGGTAATTCAAACTTACTTGACTTTGAAATTAATGCTCTCTTGAATGACTTATTGATAGCTATACTCAAGCCTCTTTAAGATTGGGTAACATGGGTTACCTGAAGTTACCAAGGAATATAAAAATGAAGGATAGTTGATTATAAAAGTATTAAGACAACATTTGGTACATTTTCTTACTGGAAATCAATAAAAAGAAAGTAGGATAATATATTCATTTCATTATACACACACACACACACACACACACACACACATATATATATGTGTATATATATATATATATATATATATATATATATATATATATATATATATATATATCTCATAAAAGGAGCCAATAAAAACGCCAAAATATAAAGAGGAAATACTGAGACTGCGTTTTTATAGCCTCCTTTTATTAGATGGAATTCTGTTGCAACAGAACATTTTTACCAGACATATTTATATGTATGTGTGAATGATATTTTTTGTATTGGGCTAGTTCACGAAAATCTCCAAGAATTTCTGATTAAGCTCAATAATTTAGTCCCTTCTATAAAACTTACTGTAGAAGAAGAAGGAAATTGTAATTTGAATTTTCTTGATGTAAAAGTTCATAAAAATTATATAAATTTCATCTTTTCAGTCTTTCGAAAATCAACTAACATTGCCTCTTTTGTTCATTACTATTATTCCAATCACCATCAAAATGTTAAATTCTGTTTTTTTTCTGGGATGTTCTTAAGAGCTCTACGTGTCTGTAGCCCGCAGTTTATTGATGCTGAGATTAAAACTATCTATGATATTGCCCTGAAATTTAGGTACCCAAAGACTTCTGTAGATGTAGCTTGGAAAAAACTAGAGAAACATTTTATTTAACTAATGACATGCCTGAATTTAGTAAGCATTTCATTCTCAAATTACCGTATGATGACGGATTTTTAGAAATTCCTAGAATTTTAAAGCTTTTCAACATAAATATTGTTTTCAGTAATATTATGTTAAGGGTTTAGTAATAAAAGATTCCCCTAAAGATGTTTCTGGCTGCATATATGACATTTCTCGTAAAAAGTGTGATAAAATATATTACGGAGAAACTGGAAAATCTCTTTCCAACGAATCAAACAGCACCAATATTCAGTGAGAACTGGTCTAATATCGAATGCATTATTCGTACATATGACAGATTTAGATCATCCTAATAACTGGAATCAGGCAAGAGCCTCAATGCCGTGTAGCGACACAATTAAAAGGAATATCATTGAATCTTGTTTCATCAAATCAAATAATGGAAGTGTTCTAAATTTAAGTCTTGGTTAGTTTAAACTCAATGCCTTCATCATTTAAAAAGCTATAGATAACTATAAGCGACAAAATTGATATATTCAGTTGTTTAAATATTTTTGGACTTTGTATTGCTAAGCTTCCGTTTCTCTTATGGCCAAGTCTGTTTTAGTTTGTGACCGTGTGATCTCTGATTATCCTGGATTATCTCTTTGATTTTTACCCACCTAGTATTCTTGATCTTTTTGTTCACCTTGCAACTTTCTTTTCAACTGTATCTCACGTATCTCGACAATATCTTATTAAAGGACGAAAACGCTCGGCTACGAATTTCTGCCTATTATTTTTCCTGTGGATTTTCCTGTGGTATTCGCTTATATCATGAAGTCACGTTCATCTACTGTGATTTTTAAGCATATATATATATATATATATATATATAATATATATATATATATATATATATATGTGTGTGTGTGTGTGTATGTATGTATGTATCTATATAGATATATATATTATATATATATATAAATATATATATATGTATATACTTTGTGTAGTTATGTACAGTTCGAGACTAAACCAGATTTTTTTTCAATTTTTTTTAATCAACTGTTTATAATTATTATTTTCGTAATTAACTTCTCGGTGTTATATCTAATTTCACCGAATGATAGTCAAGGCAAAGGAGTGAATGAAGCAATGTTTAATTTTTTCACATTTTGTTATCAAGGGGTGATTGAAGAAACTTTAAGTTCAATATAATCAATGTTGATATTTCATAGGACGGAGGCGGCCTGCCACGAGTGGGCTCCATAATAAGCGTTGGAGGACTTGGAAAAACTTACGGAGGTCCGCCAGACTGCGTCAAAGCCTCTTATGAAAAGCTCCACTTAACTCCTGAGGAGCTCCAGAAACTTACTAGGTAAGGGGTCACCTGCAAGTTCAGATCTTCGAGAAAGAGGTCCTGTGCGTTCAGTAGTTTTTCTTGGTACTTCATTTTGGTTATATTAAATATTACATTCTTTTACATCAGTTTCTTTCCTTTCTAAAGGAATGTTTTTTTTTTCAAAATCGTTATTTCAGAAAAGAATATTGAGTATAAGTTGAAGAAAACGTTTAAATTATCTATTCCTTTCTGTTTTAGCTTTTACCCTCCTATCCAAAAGAAGCTTATTTTCTGTCACTAAATCTTTAAATTATGGAGTCAAGATTATTGAGCATAAAATAAGGAAAACGTTTATAATAATTATTTCCCGTTTTATCAGTTCCCCCCCTTTCCAAATAGAATACTGAGCATAAATTAAAGAAAACATTCAAACTTTTACTTTCCGTTTATTCATTTAACCTCATTTTTAAAAGATTTTTTTTCTTGCACCAAATTATGAACGTGGAATTGGAGAAAACCTTTGTAATGATATTTATGTTGCCTTATCAGTTACCCATTTTTTCCAAGACAGTCCTTTTTTCCTTGCACTAAATCATTAAAGTAGACAAAAAAAAGTTATCACAAACTAGTGAAAATGTAACGCAAAGAATATTTAGTATAAACTGATGTAGATGCAAAGCAAAGAATAGTCAGCACAAATTGATGATAAAAGTGAAACAGTGGTTAGTGTAAATCGATGAAAATGTAAATCAAAGAATGGTTACCATAACCTGATGAGAATGTAAATCAAAGAATGGTTAGTTTATAAAGAATAGTTACCGTAAACTGATGAGAATATATTTCAAAGAATGGTTAGCTTATAAAGAATGGTTACCATAAACTGATGAGAATGTGTTTCAAAGAATGGTTAGTTTATAAAGAATGGTTACCATAAACTGATGAGAATGTAATTCAAAGAATGGTTAGTTTATGAGAATGTAATTCAAAGAATGGTTAGTTTATAAAGAGTGGTCATCATAAACTGATGAGAATGTAGTTCGAAGAATGGTTAGTTTATAAAGTGGTTATCATAAACCGATTGAAAATAGAAACCAAAGCATCGTTAGTTTATAAAGAATGGTTAGCAGAAATTGATGGAAATTTAAATCAAAGAAAAGTCAGCACAAACTGATGAAAACGCAAAGCAAAGAATGTTCACCGTAAACTGAAGAAAAAAAAATAAAGCAGGCATATTTTAGACGAGACATATACGCCCATACAGGAGCGCCCTTTCTAACGCCTCTTTACCATTTCTGGCGGAGCAGTAGGTCGCCCACGAGCATTCTCAAGAGACCTAAGTCGCCGGGGACCCAGAAATCTCAGGATTCTTTCAAGTCCTCTCACGGAGTTGCTACCATTAGCAGGTCAGTTACGAGCCAATGTCCTTTTTCTGTTACTTTTTCATTGACACGCTCTCGAGTAAACCAATTGGAGAGCAATTTTTCAGACATTTTTGGTGCTTTTAATTGTTATATCCTTATTTCTTTTATTTCATTTTGCTTGTGCTAGCTTTATCACGCAATTTGTTTTTTATTTTCTTCATCCTTTGGCATTTGTAGTTATACTTTTCATTTGTTGCAACAGTATAGTATTCGTATGAGTTCATTTCTAGGTACACCAACGGCGTACTTAGCAACTTGTGACGAAATCAAGTTATAGCAAAAATTTATCTTCAACTTCTAGACATCTTACATTATGTGTTATTTATGTATGTGAAAACAGCAAAAATGATTAACACAGATTAGAAAATGTCAATTATTCGTAGGTATATTTTCTTTACCACATTCGTACGAATCAAGAAAAACAAGCAGACTGTGTAGAGGGCATTTTTTGTCTTGATCAAGATCTTAGATACATCTCATCTTCTCAGCAGTTTTAAAATTTATTCTCATTAGGCTTCATAAAATCAAGAAAATGAAGTAACACTTAGGGTTATGTATTTCCGTTAGATATTAATGTATGGGATGTAACTGTCTATGTATTGCTGATATAGCCTTGCCTACCGGCACTCATCTAGTACATAAATTGCAATTTACAGTATACCTCCAGTCAGCACCGTAGGAAATTAGAATGCTTGGAAAGTTTCCATGTTTTATCCTTCAAGTCACGAAACTTCTTGGGATCACTTACAAGATTCAAATTTGCTTTCGTCATAAAGAGCATAGTTGCATTTCTTCTAAGGCATCGAGTGTTTGCAAGTTGCAAATAAATCAGATTGTATCTATTTTCAGAAACGGCTGACGTTTCGTGATGTTCATGAGAATAATGAGGATTTAGCTTATACGTTGGTATTAGCATACTAAAAAGTGTTCCCAGAAAATAATGTCGAGTCATATTCAGTTGTTTTATGCAATTCTTGAGGTGTTTCATGCAATATGTAATCGTGACCAAAATTTCTGAGTACGAATGACAGAAAGCACAGGAATTGTAACATTCAAAGCCATAATAACTAAAAGAAACTAAAAGGATAAAATACAGCGTTAGTAAAAGGCTTACTCTTGAAGAAGAAAAAATATAAGAAAAGTGGAAGATAATATATTCTAGGTACATGCAAAGGCTTAGAGGCAGGTTAAATCCGGAAGGGATTGAGGTTGGATATTTTTCCAGCAAAAATTCAAAAGACCTTGATTCATACTCTAACGGAAAAAGGATATAAGATCGGAAATGATTTAGTAAGACGGAAAAAATCAAGTTAATTTTTAAGAAATGGGTGGAAATGTATCTGAGTTTAAAAAGGAAATAATAGTAATAATTATAGTTATTTTTGAATTACTAAGGAACAGATATTTAGATGAGAAATGTACCTAATATTATTGGAGCTGAATTATATATATATATATATATATATATATATATATATATATATATATATATAATATATATATATATATGGTATATTAATATATATATATATATATATATATATATAATATATGTGGTGTTTTTGTGTGGGTGTGTGTGTGTACACACCATTTAACATAAAATGTATTACTATGTATTAGTATATAATGGGTTATACTTATTGTAATATTAATTATAATATATAATTCTTATATATATAATATAATAATGGTGTGTTGTTGTTGTGTGTGTGTGTGTACACACATATACATGATTATATAGGCACAGATATATATATCGTACACACACGCACGCACACGCATATATATATGTATACTGTATATATACGTGTATATATATATATATATAAATATATGTATATATATATATATATATATATATATATATACACACACACACACATATCAAGTAGTCAGTCTTAAGTTGGCTAATATTGCCACGGAGGCAATATCTGATAATGAACTATACATGTTCGGCCTCTGTGCCGTCGCAGTCAAAGTGACAATGAAACAAGTTTAAAATGCTTAGAAACTTCGGCGCAATCGTGTTTTCTGTATGAGCCGCGCCCCATGAAGTTTTTAGACACGGCTCGACGCAAGATTATGGCTAACTATAATCTTAAAGGAAATAAGAACTACTAAGGCTAGAGGGCTGCAATTTGGTATGTTAGAACAGTGTACTTTGAGTAAGAAGGAGTTTTCCAACATAAGAGAACATTCAAAAAAGTGTAAATTTTTATTTCCTATGACAATCAGAGCAAGCTGCTGATGAATCCTCTCTCCATATCCTCGAATCGTTAACCATCAAACAACTTGTTCAACCTTTGAACAATCAGTCTTCTTCTGTCCCTCTGTGTAGAGCATAAGATGTTTCTTCGTCCTTTTGGTGCCCTTCTTCGTCACTCAGTTTTCTTTCTTTGAGGCGTTAGGTTGGTTTTAAATTTTATGTGACGAATCAAATATCTTCAATATTAATAATTTTGCCGAGTCTTATGTCTTGACTTTAGTTGCTGTTACTTTTGCATCTAATTAAGCCCTGATGATGAAGCCAAACTTTGAAACGTTGGCTGGAAATAAAGTTGAAAGATGGATCACCTCCTTGTCGTCCTCCTATTTGTACCACACACACACACACACAACACACACACACACACATATATATATATATATATATATATATTAATATATGTTTGTGTGTGTGTGTGTGTATGTATGTATGTATACATGTATATATACATATACATAGTATATGTATTTTTCTTATTGTATTTGTAACATAGTTTCTGCACGTCCTTTAGATACTGAATATCATAAAATGTTATATAATTGCAATTTACCATATGAATGTAAACAAAATAAAATTTTATAAGTTTCATTTATCTCTGTGATATTGGAGACTGAAGGACGTAGCGTTTCCAGATCCTGAAGGAACGACAAGGTTTCCAAGCACCACAGAGTGGGATGATATACGTCCTTTTATCACTTTCTATTTCTTTGCTGCCTCTTCTTTACTTAATTCTTTGAGATATGAAGCTCTTGCGTTATCTGTCGTCTTCGTCACCATCTCTCTCGTTGCATCCGAATACCTCTCCTTTGGTTTCTCAGTGAGCGACTGATAAGCCGCATTCGTTTTGTGTCTCTCTGAATATTCTCCTCTTATATATTCCACAGAAGAACTCGAAGAACTCCCGTCCAGATCTCCCTAGCTACTCAAAGGGCTGACATGTTCAACTGTCTTATTTTGTGCCGTTTCTTGCCAGATGAACTTCTTAGTTCATCAAGCCTCGTCGAGAACTCCACTTGCGGGCAAACTATCAGTTCTGAACAACTTGATCTGAAAAACACCTATTTGGCGGTCGTGAGATTGGTGGTTGGACACTTTCGGTCGTTCAGCCAAACGCGACCGGAAGGAAAATTGGTGAGGGAAGGAAGTTGAAAGGAAATTGGCTTGGAATGGAATAACAATTCAAGTATAAAAGCTAAAAGATAGATGGAGGAATAGACGATGAGCCTTAGACTGAGCGGTAGATCAAAGAAAAAGTAAAAAGAAAAAATGGACTAAAGAGGAAAAATAAAACCAGAGGCAAAAAAATTAATAAAATAACGAAAAAGAATCATGAAAAAAAGC